>NC_052309.1:31486190-31786190 GCF_016432855.1 Salvelinus namaycush | reverse complement strand
ATTTACATTAATATTCATACCCTTTTCTATGAAACTCGAAATTGACCTCAGGTGCATCCTGTTTTCATTGATCATCCTTGAGATGTTTCTACAACTTGATTGGAGTCCACCTGTGGTAAATTCAATTGATTGGACATGATTTGGAAAGGCACACACCTGTCTATATAAGGTCCCACAATTGACAGTGCATGTCAGAGCAAAAACCAAAGCCATGAGGTCGAAGGAATTGTCCGTAGAGCTCTGAGACAGAAAAGTGTCGACACAGATCTGGGGAAGGGCACCAAAAAAATGTCTGCAGCATTGAAGAACACAGTGGCATCCATCATTCTTAAATGGAAGAAGTTTGGAACCACCAAGGCTCTTCCCGGCCAAACTGAGCAATCAGGGGAGAAGGGTGTTGGTTAGGGAGGTGACCAAGAACATGATGGTCACTCTGACAGAGCTCCAGAGTTCTTCTGGAAGGACAACCATCTCTGCAGCACTCCACCAATCAGGCTTTAATGGTAGAGTGGCCAGACGGAAGCCACTCCTCAGTAAAAGTCACATGACAGCCCGCTTGGAGTTTGCCAAAAGGCACCTAAAGGACTCTCAGACCATGAGAAACAACATTCTCTGGTCGGATGAAACTAAGATTGAACTCTTTGGCCTGAATGCCAAGCGACACGTTGGGAGGAAACCTGGCACCATCCCTATGGTAAAGCAGGCTGGTGGCAGCATCATGCTGTGGTGATGTTTTTCAGCAGCAGGGACTGGGAGACTAGTCAGGATCGAGGGAAAGATGAACGCCGCAAAGTACAGAGATCCTTGATGAAAACCTGCTCCAGGGCGCTCAGAACCAGACTGGGGCGAAGGTTCACCTTCCAACAGGACAACGACCCTAAGCACACAGCCAAGACAACGCAGGATTGGCTTCGGGACAAGTCTCTGAATGCCCTTGAGTAGCCCAGCCAGAGCACGGACTTCAACCCGATCGAACATCTCTGGAGACACCTGAAAATAGCTGTGCAGCAACGCTCTCCTTCCAACCTGACAGAGCTTGAGAGGATCTGCAGAGAAGATCGGGAGAAACTCCCCAAATACAGGTGTGCCAAGCTTGTAGTGTCATACACAAGAAGACTCGAGGCTGTAATCTCTGCCAATGGTGCTTCAACAAAGTACTGAGTGAAGGGTCCGAATACTTATGTAAATGTCATATTTCAGCTTTGAATTTTTAATAAATTTGCAAAAATGTCTAAAAAAACAGTTTTAGCTTTGTCATTATCGGGTTTTGTGTTTTGATTGATGAGGGGGAAAAAATATATAATACATTTTAGAATAAGGCTGTAATGTATCAAAATATGGAAAAAGTCAAGGGGTCTGAATACTTTCCGAATGCACTCTATGTGTGTGTGGGTTGGTTCTTCTATCCATGTGGGGACCTAAAATCCCCAAAAGGATAGTAAAACAAGAAAAATTCTCCCTTGTGGGGACTTTTCCCACATCTCCATAAGAACAAAAGCTATTTTAAATTTAGGGGTTCAGTTTAGGATTAGGGTTAGAATTAGGGTTAGGGTAATGGGTTAGTCGTTAGGTTTAAGTTTAAGTTTAAGAGTTAGGTTTAGGGTTTGGGTTAAGGTTAAGGTTAGGGAAAATAAGATTTTGAATGGAAATAAATGTTACGTCCCCAAGAGGATAGAAGAACAAAACGTGTGTGTGGGTGTGTGTGCACTGAACTATGGGTCACCTACCTGAGAGGCTGCGAGGTCTCGCTTCGGCCAGGTCAGAGATGGCCCCTGCAGTGACAGTCTTCTTCATGCGTGAGCCTATGGCTGCTGCCAGGGCAGGCTTGGCCAGTGTGTCATCACTACTGGCCCTCTTCAGCTAGAACAATACACACATACATACACACTCAGTCAGGATTTAGGAAACCACAGATTACCTTACCAATTGGAAAACATCCTCAATCTACTAGTATTAAATTGAAAAGCACTCTCGGGCAAATAATCATGTTGTCAGTGCAACCCTTTTTGGTTCCAGGTAGAACCCTTTTGGGTTCAATGTAAAACCCTCTGTGGAAAGGGGACAGCTGAAGAACCGTTTTAGGTTCTAGATAGCACCTTTTTTTCTAAGAGTGTGTATGCTTTGTGACACCCCGCCGAGGTCAGTGTCTGCACGTGATGCAGAGGTAGAATAATTCAATTGAACATTTATTTCAATCATCCAAATGGACAGAGATGCTCTTAGAAAAATGTAAGGGGTGGGGTGGTATCTTCCCCTATCTCCCTCCCACCTGTCCCACTCCCAACCTCCCACCATTCATTAAGGAGATGTTGGGTGTGTTCAGTGGTGCCCCTGTCATCTACTGTGTCTGGCACCACTCGCCTTGCTAAGGCGCAGGTCTGTGGCCAGGGTGTTGGAGGATCTGGAGGTTTTGATGCCTGTAGCTGTGATGGAGGTGGTGGTAGAGGGGGCGAGGGAGGCTTGCTTGGCCCTCTCCTGGAGCCCTGGCTTGGGCAGCACTGCCTTGGCCATGCCCCCTTTCAGCATGACTCTGTCTGCTATACCTGCTGCCTACGATGGACAGGAGAGAGAGAGAGATAACAGGGTGTAAATATTATTATGAATACATGGGTATGACACAAATGCTTCAGTCATTGTGACCTCTGCTGGTTGAAATTATGATGTAGAACTGAATCACGATTAGCCTATATATTCAGTACGGCTTTACATTATTTAGCTTGTTTCAATAAAAATAAGTGAAACATGGCCCGCGGTATTAGATCAACTATTCCAGATTCACATCAAAATAGGCTACCCTTTGGGTGGCCTTCTGTACAGGAAAAGATTACTAAATCTTATCTAGCAGATATTGGGTACATTTGGTACAGTTGTAAAGTGAAAGGGAGACTACTGCAGGCCTAAATGTCTGAGAGAAGAGAGTATAAAGTGTGTGAAGGGGTGGTTAGCGGATATGGTGCTGCCACTGATGGCATTTCAGCCTGTGCCAAGACATACAAGACATAAGCCAACAGTAGTCTGAGCAGAGTGAGAGGACAGCTGAGGTAGTGAGACTGTCAACTCCCGCTAGTCAGGACACATCCTGTTACAGAGCTGAGAAAACACAGCCTCCTGTCCAATCAGATCTCCACACCACTGGGACTAGAAACCAAATATAACACAACACACTCAGACCACACAACTGAGTTGGTTTGAAGGCACTTAACTAGGGGAAGATGCAGATTGTAATTTAACTGGCAGTGGCTTGGCATCAATAACCAATGCACATGTCTGTTTGACAAATAGAGACAAATATTCTGAATAGCCTACACATAATGAAAGATGATGTAGGCTAGTCTGTGTCAAGCAGACAGGTGGTGCTCTTAGCTTGGAGAGCAACTGACTGCTTTCTCCACTCTTTACTGTAATGAGCTTTTCTTTGATTTGAAGCAAGGTGGGGAGGTGAGGTCTGAGGGAAGGGTATCCCAATCATTATTGACTGACACACAAGCATAGCACACACAAACAAACACAGAGTGAGAGTGCCTCATTTCTACCAGCATATCACCTGTGCAACTAGAGGCAAAAAAACTCTAAATCAACTTTACTACACACACATAAATGCATACAAAGCTCTCCCTCGCCCTCCATTTGGCAAATCTGACCATAACTCTATCCTCCTGATTTTTGCTTACAAGCAAAAACACAAACAGGAAGTACCAGTGACGCGCTGAATACGGAAGTGGTCCGATGAAGCGGATGTTAAGCTACAGGACTGTTTCGCTAGCACATGCTGGAATATGTTCTGGGATTCACCTGATGGCATTAAGGAAATTATCACATCAGTCACCGGCTTCATTAATAAATTAATCGATGATGCCGTCCCCACAGTGAACCTACATCCCTACCAGATGCCATGGATTACAGGCAACATCCACACTGAGCTAAAGGCTAGAGCTGCCACTTTCAGGGAGCGGGACACTAATACAGACTCTTATAAGAAATCCCACTACGACCTCCAACGAGCCTTCAAACAGGATTGAATCCTAATATGCCGGCTCTGAGTTCGTCGGATGTGGAAGGGTATTTCAAACTATCACATATTACAAAGGGAAACCCAACCGCGAGCTGCCCAGTGACGCGAGCCTACTAGATGAGCTAAATGCCTTCTATGCTCGCGTCAAGGCAAGCAACACTGAACAATGCATGAGAGCACCAGCTGTTCCGGATGCTCTCCGTAACCGATGTGAGTAAGACCTTTAAAAAGGTTAACATTAACAAGGCCGCAGGGTCAGGCAGATTACCAGGACGCGTACTCAGAGCATACGCTGACCAGCTGGCAAGTGTCTTCAATAACATTTTCAACCTCTTTCTGACCCAGTCTGCTATACCTACAGTTGAAGTCAGAAGTTGACATACACCTTAGCCAAATACAATTAAACTCAGTTTTTCACAATTCCTGACATTTAATCCTAGTAGAAATTCCCTGTCTTAAGTCAGTTAGGATCACCACTTTATTTTAAGAATGTGAAATGTCAGAATAATAGTTGAGAGAATGATTTATTCCAGCTTTTATTTCTTTCATCACATTCCCAGTGGGTCAGAAGTTTACATACACTCAATTCGTATTTGGTAGCATTGCCTTTTAAATTGTTTAACTTGGGTCAAACGTCTCAGGTAGCCTTCCACAAGCTTCCCACAATAAGTTGGGTGAATTTTGTCCCATTCCTCCTGACAGAGCTGGTGTAACTGAGTCAAGTTTATAAGCCTCCTTGCTCGCACACGCTTTTTCAGTTCCGCCCACAAATTTTCTATAGGATTGAGGTCAGGGCTTTGTGATGGCCACTCCAATAACTTGACCTTGTTGTCCTTAAGCCATTTTGCCACAACTTTGGAAGTATGCTTGGGGTCATTGTCCATTTGGAAGACCCATTTGCGACCAAGCTTTAACTTCCTGACTGATGTTTTGAGATGTTTCTTCAATATATCTACATAATTTTCCTGCCTCATGATGCCATCTATTTTGTGAACAACATGATGCTGCCACCCCCGTGCTTCACGGTTGGGATGGTGTGCAAGCCTCCCCCTTTTTCCTCCAAACATAATGATTGTCATTATTGCCAAAAAACACATTTGGACATTTCTCCAAAAAGTACGATCTTTGTTCCCATGTGCAGTTTCAAACCGTAGTCTGGCTTTCTTATGGCGGTTTTGGAGCAGTGGCTTCTTCCTTGCTGAGTGGCCTTTCAGGTTATGTCGATATAGGACTTGTTTTACTGTGGATATAGATACTTTTGTACCCGTTTCCTCCAGCATCTTCACAAGGTCCTTTGCTGTTGTTCTGGGATTGATGTGCACTTTTCTCACCAAAGTACGTTAATCTCTAGGAGACAGAATGCGTCTCCTTTAGCGGTATGGCGGCTGCGTGGTCCCATGGTGTTTATACTTGCACACTATTGTTTGTACAGATGAACGTGGTACCTTCAGGCATTTGGAAATTGCTCCCAAAGATGAACCAGACTTGTGGAGGTCTACAATTTTTTTTTTCTGAGGTCTTGGCTGATTTCTTTTGATTTCCCATGATGTCAAGCAAAGAGGCACTGAGTTTGAAGGTAGGCCTTGAAATACATCCACAGGTACACCTCCAATTGACTCAAATTAAGTCAATTAACCTATCGAAAGCTTCTAAAGCCATGACATAATTTTCTGGAATTTTCCAAGCAGTTTAAAGGCACAGTCAACTTAGTATATGTAAACTTCTGACCCACTGGAATTGTGATACAGTGAATTATAAGTGAATTCTGTAAACAATTGTTGGAAAAATTACTTGTGTCATGCACAAAGTAGATGTCCTAACCGACTTGCCAAAACTATAGTTTGTTAACAATACATTTGTGGAGTGGTTGAAAAATGAGTTTTAATGACTCCAACCTAAGTGTATGTAAACTTCCGACTTCAACTGTATACATACAGTGCCTTCAGAAAGTATACCCCTTCATACCCCTTGACTTATTCCACATTTTGTTGTATTACAGCCTGAATTCCCCCAAAAATGTATCAGACATCTACACACAATACCCCATAATGACAAATTAAAAACATGTTCTTTGAAATTGTTTGGACATGATGTAGAAATGAACACACCTGTCTATTTAAGGTCCCACAGTTGACAGTGCATATCAGACAGAAACTACACCATGAAGTCCAAGGAACTGTCTGTAGATCTCAGAGATAGAATTGTAATGAGGCATATCTGGGAAAGGGTATAAAAGCATTTCTAGAGTGTTGAACCTTTCCAAAAGCAGTGTTTTCCATCATTGGTAAAATGAAAAAATATGGAACTACACAGACTCCGCGTAACTGACCAAACTGAGCAACCCGGGCAAGAAGGACCTTAGTCAGGGAGGTGACCAAGAACCCAATGACCATTCTGACACAACTACAGAGTTCCTTGGCTGAGATGGGAGAACCTGCCAGAAGGACAACAGTCTTCACCAATCTGGGTTTTATGGTAGAGTGACCAGACGGAAGCCACTCCAGAGAAAAAGGCAAATGACAGCACGTCTGGAGTTTGCAAAAAGGCACATGAAAGACTACAAACATAAGGCAAAAGATTCTGTGGTCTGAATGCAAAGCGCTATCTATGCCACCTTACTTAAAGTCTTTTATTTTTGGGGTGTTGCTATAGGCCACCAAGTCAGTATCTAAATAATGTGTGTGAAATGCTTGATAGTGCATTTGATGCAAACAGAGAGGTCTAGTTTCTTGGGGACCTGAATATTGGCGGCTTTTTTTTTTCTTTTTTTTTCTGTCCTCTCAAGAGGAAGCTTCTTACTGTAACCAGTGCCTGTAATCTGGTTCAGGTTATTAATCAACCTACCAGGGTGTTTACAAACACTACAGGAACAAGATCATCCACATGTATCAATCACTTTTTTACTCATACTGTAGACCTTTGTTCTAAAGCTGTATCTGTACCCATTGGATGCAGTGATCACAATATAGTGGCTATATCCAGGAAAGCCAAAGTTACAACAGCTGGGCCTAAAATAGTGTATAAGAGATCATACAAAATACTTTGCTGTGACTCTTATATGGATGATGTTAAAAATATTTGTTGGTCTGATGTGATTAATGAGGAGCATCCAGATGCTGCACTTGATGAATTTATGAAATTGCTTCTTCCAATTACTGATAAACATGAACCTGTTAAGAAACTGACTGTTAGAACTGTTAAGGCTCCATGGATTGATGAGCAATTGAAAAACTGTATGGTTGAAAGAGATGGGGCAAAAGGAGTTGCTAATAAGTCTGGCTGCACTTCTGACTGGCTGACTTACTGCAAATTGAGAAATTATGTGACTAAACTCAACAAAAAATAGAAGAAACCGTATTATGAAGCCAAGATCAATGATATAAAGAATGATGGGAAAAAAACTCCATCTTTCATATTTTATTTTAATGATTACTTAATTGGCAAAGTGGGCAAACTTAGGAAGGAAATGCCAACAATGAACAGTGAGCCACTGTATTCAAATAATGAAAGAAAACCAGGTCTCCCGGGTGGCGCAGTGGTCTAATGCACTGCATCGCAGTGCTAGCTGTGCCACCAGAGATTCTGGGTTCGAGCCCAGGCTCTGTCGCAGCCGGCCGCGATCGGGAGGTCCATGGGGCGATGCACAATTGGCCCAGCGTTGTCCGGGTTAGGGAGGGTTTGGCCGGCAGGGATATCCTTGTCTCATCGTGCACTAGCGACTCCTGTGGTGGGCCGGGCGCAGTGCACGCTGACCAGGTGTTATATGGTGTTTCCTCCGACACATTGGTGCGGCTGGCTTCTGGGTTGGATATGCGTTGTGTCAAGAAGCAGTGCGGTTGGGTTGTGTTTTGGAGAACGCATGGCTCTCGACCTTTGCCTCTCCCGAGTCCGTACAGGAGTTGCAGCGATGAGACAAGACTTTTGTTGGATACCATGAAATTGGGGAGAAAAAAGGGGTAAAAAAGAAAACCATTGCAAGTTTGAATTTTGTAAAGTTAGTGTAGGAGGTGTGGAAAAATGTATAATGGCAAAGCTCCTGGCATTGACAACTTAGATGGAAAGCTACTGAGGATGGTAGCTGACTCTATAGCCACTCCTATCTGTCGTAGCTTTAATCTGAGCCTAGAGGAAAGTCTTTGTCCTCAGGCCTGGAGAGAAGCCAAAGTAGTGTATGTAAACTTCCGACTTCAACTGTACATGTTTCAAGCAGACCACCATAGTCCCTGTGCCCAAAAAAGCCAAGGTAACCTATAGTCTGGCTTTTAACCTCAATGTTTAAATAAAGATAAAAAATGTAAAAAAGTCAAAATAACTTTTGCCCCGTAGCACTCACATCTGTAGCCATGAAACGCTTTGAAAGGCTGGTCATGGCTCACATCAACACCATCATCTCAGAGCACACTTCAATTCGCATACCGCCCCAACAGATCACACAATCTTTACTGTACTCCACACTGTCCTCTCCCACCTGGACAAGAGGAACATCTATGTGAGAATGCTGTTCATTGACTACAGCTCAGCGTTCAACACCATAGTGCCCTCCAAGCTCATCACTAAGCTAAGGACCCTGGGACTGAACACCTCCCTTTGCAACAGGATCCTAAACTTCCTGATGGGCCGCCCCCAGGTGGTGAGGGTAGGCACATCCACCACGCTGACTCTCAACACGGGGGCCCCTCAGGGCTGCGTGCTTAGTCCCCTCCTGTACTCCCTGTTCAACCTTGACTGCGAGGCCACTCACAACTCCAACACCATCATTAAGTTTGTTGATGACACCACGAGGGTATGCCTGATCACTGACGATGATGCGACAGTGTGGTCTAACTACTAGGCTAGACAATGCCCGCCATGTGATCGGGCCCTTCTCACAGGCATCGCAGCTCCGAAGTAGGCTACAAGTGAAAACAGACATATCAGGGAAGCAACAGCAGGTAGCCTAGTGGTTAGAGCGTTGGACTAGTAACCGAAAGGTTGCAAGATTGAATCCCGAGCTGACAAGGTAAAAATCTGTCATTCTGCCCCTGAGCAAGGCAGTTAACACACTGTTCCTAGACCGTCATTGAAAATAAGAATTTGTTCTTAACTGACTTGCCTAGTTAAATAAAGAAATATTGAAGATATTAGAACTGTCCACATTTACTTTTCATCAGCCAACAAGATGAGTAACTCACAGCAAAAGCACTAGCCTATGTCAATCTACTATCTACTTTAGTAGAAAAGTTGACTTATTCTATTGGTCAGCTTGTCGTTCCGTGCAAGAATGACAGAGTTGAAAATAATCGCTGCCAAAGGTGCTTCAACAAAGTACTGAGTAAAGGGTCTGAATACTTATGTAAATGTCATATTTAAGTTTATTTTTAATCCATTTGCAACAATAATGGGGTATTGTGTGTAGTTTGATGAGGGGGGAAAAAACTATTTAATCCATTTTAAAATAAGGCTGTAACATAACAAAATATGAAAAAAGTCAAGGGGTCTGAATACTTTCCGAATGCACTGTATATGTAATTCAAAGTCTCATTAAAGTTTGGCTACATTTTCAGGCGCCTCCCTCATGTCAGCATCGGTCTGGACATGACAGATAGTAGCCAATACTCATAGGCTATCACCTACACTTTGACATGTAGGCTAATTATTTATGTACAATTATGTTTTTCTTAGTAGAATAGCTACTGTTTTTTGGTTTTCAAATCAATTAAATTGCAATTTTGGTTAATGGCCTTGGTGCCTTAGCAGATGGCCTTGGTACTCTGGCAGATTGGGCACCTCTTGAAGGCCAAATGGCCTTAGCCCTAAAATCCCCAAATTCCAGGCATGATCATGGTCCACACACACCGTGAAGAGGGCACGACGATGCCTCTTCCCCCTCAGGAGGCTGAAATATTGTTCTACAGCTGCACCATTGAGAGCCTCTTGACTGTCTGCATTACCGCTTGTTATGGCAACTGCTTGGCTTTCTTGATGCTACAATTAGTAGTGCGTACAGCCTAGTACATCACTGGGGCAGAGCTCCCTGTCATTCAGGACCTCTATACCAGCCGGTGTCCCGAGTGGCGCAGCGGTCTAAGGCACTGCATCTCAGTGCTAGAGACTTCACTATAAACCCTGGTTTGATCCTGGGCTGTATCACAACCGGCTGTGATCAGGAGTCCCATAGAGCGGTGCACAACTGGCCCAGCGTCATTAGGGGAGGGTTTGGCCAGGGTAGGCCATCATTGTAAAATAAGAATTTGTTCTTAACTGGCTTGTCTAGTTAAATTAAGGTTAAATAAAGTCAAAAACTCCAGCCAACCAAGTCATAGACTGTTCTCTCTGCTACGGCAAGCGGCACCAATACACTAAGTCTGGAACCAACAGCACCCTGAACAGCTTCTAACCCCAAGCCATAAGACTGCTACCCTTTTTGCACTAACGTTTTTGACTCATCACATGCTGCTGCTACTGTTTATTATCTGTACTGTTGCCTAGTCACTTTATTCCTAGTTATATATTGTACTTAAGTAAAACAACTTTAAAGTACCACTGAAGTCGTTTTACGGGTATCTGTACTTTACTATTTATATTTTGGACAACTTTTACTTTACTACATTCCTTAAGAAAATAATGTACTTTTTACTTCATACATTTTCCCTGACACCCAAAGGTACTAGTTACATTTTTAATGCTTAGCAGGACAGGAAAATGGTCCAATTCACACACTTATCAAGAGAACATCCTTTATCATCCATACTGCCTCTGATCTGGCAGACCCACTAAACACAAACGCTTCGTTTGTAAATAGTTTTTTTTTAATGGTGCCGTCTGATTTGCTTAATATAAGGAATTTGAAATGATTTATGCTTTTACTTTTGATACTTAAGTATATATTAGCAATTAAATGTACGTTTGATATTAAGTATATGTAAAACCAAATACTTTTAGACTTTTACTCAAGTAATATTTTACTGGGTGACTTTCACTTTTACTTGAGTAATTTTCTATTAAGACATCTTTACTTTTACTCAAGTATGACAATTGGGTACTTTTTCCACCACTGTGTACATATTTACCTCTGGTGTCCTACATCAATAAAAGGGGTCAGCTGAGGGCTTAGGGCAGACAGCCTCAGCATTTACCCTAGTTAGTGCAGCATACAGCATAGACCTAAAGTTAACATTTCTATTGCAGGAAGGCCTATTTAGAATCAAATTGAGTTGTTCTCAGAGGTACTTCAACTCACAATGAACTAAAAAGCTAATCTAAGCAAAGGGCACTTCTGCATTATAATAAGTTGCATTAAAATCAAGACATGGTTCTTTGAGATCCAAACAGTGCACGCTAAGAGATAGCAGGCCAGAAAGGGCAAAACGAATGGAAAGTGAGATGTCACCACATTCGGCAGATCAGTCAGGGAACGATGCAGGGTGGATGTGTTCTTAAAACATTAACCAACATCACAGTTCGTCTACCTCCAGCCATAACACTGCAAGGCATTTAGCACATTTAACGTGACATGGTACAAGCAGCTTGCCTCTTATTTTTAGCCCAGGCTTTCACACAACGTCCTGGGGTGTATATTGAAAGGCAGCATGAGCAGGAATAAAACCAAGCTGGCTTCCCAGCAAAACCATCTACCCAGATCTGGGTTCAAATGGTATTTTAAATCATTAAAATAGTTTGAGATGCCAGCCAGGTGGGCAGACTTTTGCCCTTTTGGAAATGTTCCATTAGTTCCATTGCCCCGGACAAATTCATTGCGCTGGGCAAATTCATTTTATAGATTTCAAATACTATTTGAATGCATTGAACCCAGGTCTGCTGATCTATCGAAGGTGGTTGTCTCCTTAGGAAAGTTCCCAATGTCACTTTTTTTTTATATATACACTGCTCGCCAGAGGTAGCCTGACTGCCATTAGGTACCGAGATGAGATCCTCAGACCCCTTGTGAGACCATATGCTGACACATGCACATTTGTGGCCTGCTGGAGGTCATTTTGCAGGGCTCTGGCAGTGCACCTCCTTGCACAAAGGCGGAGGTAGCGGTCCTGCTGCTGGGTTGTTGCCCTCCTACGGCCTCCTCCACGTCTCCTGATGTACTGGCCTGTCTCCTGGTAGCGCCTCCATGCTCTGGACACTACGCTGACAGACACAGCAAACCTTTTTGCCACAGCTCGCATTGATGTGCCATCCTGGATGAACTGCACTACCTGAGCCACTTGTGTGGGTTGTAGACTCCGTCTCATGCTACCACTAGAGTGAAAGCACCGCCAGCATTCAAAAGTGACCAAAACATCAGCCAGGAAGCATAGGAACTGAGAAGTGGTCTGTGGTCACCACCTGCAGAACCATTCCTTTATTGGGGGTGTCTTGCTAATTGCCTATAATTTCCACCTTTTGTCTATTCCATTTGCACAACAGCATGTGAAATTTATTGTCAATCAGTGTTGCTTCCTAAGTGGACAGTTTGATTTCACAGAAGTGTGATTGACTTGGAGTTACATTGTGTTGTTTAAGTGTTCCCTTTATTTTTTTGAGCAGTGTATATATTGTTTTATTGAACTGTAAATAGAGAACCTGCAGGTCCTTACAGTCTTATCGGATTGGTTCTTCTATCCATGTGGTTACCTAAAATCCCCAAAAGTCACCACAAGGCTAGTAAAACAATTCTCCCTCGTGGGGACATTTCTCACATCCCCATGAGGACAAAGGCTATTTTAAGCTTAGGGGTTAGGTTTAAGGGTAGGGTTACAATTAGGGTTATAGTTACGGTACGGGTAAGGGGTTAGGTTTAGGGTTAGGTTAGGTGTTCGAATGGAAATATATTTTAGGTCCCCACGAGGATAGAAGAACAAAACGTGTGTGCTGTGTGTGTGTGTGTGGCCAGTCATATGATGTTGCTAGGGCCCACTGTCTTCTCCTCATTCCTGTGTGAATATCATCCATCCACACTTGCCTTTTCACAGACAGGTCTGGTACTGTACCTCAGCTAGATAGGCAAATGCATGTGACAATAGTTAGGCCTATGTAAATCATATCGAAAAGTTGGTAAAACATGTTAAGCCAAGATGAGGAAGTGAGACAAAATTGAGGAAAAGCTAAGAGCAGCTTTAAATTTGAACATGTAGTGAAATTGAGAAATAACAGAAATTGAGGAAGCAAACACTGAGGTAATGTCTGAATAATCATCAAAAGCAGTCAAAAGCAGTAAAGGGAAATACTTGTTAGCTAAGATTTAGAAATCAGCTTACTACTTCACTGTTTGTAAAACACTGTTTGTAAAACCTGTCTCTGCAGTACGCTGAGACATAGCATGGGCCTATATAGGTATCAGGGATTGTGTGCAGAGAGGTAGCGGAGTCAAGCGCAGGACACAGGTGTTGAGCAAAACAACGGCGTTTACTCAAAATACAAGCAAAAATTCCTCAATGGGAATATAACAAACACACATGCACCAACAACAACCACTAACGAAACAAACAATCACGGACAGAACAGAAATGTATGCCAGAGGGTTAAATAGGGAACATGATAGGGGAATTGAAACCAGGTGTGTGTAATACAGACAAAACAAAACGAAACTGAAAAATGGATCGGTGGTGACTAGAAAGCCGGTGACGTCGACTGCCGAATACCACCCGAACAAGGAGAAGGGCCGACTTCGGCGGAAGTCGTGACAATAGGCAAAGTCTGCATCCTGACAAAGACACAAGGGCCACATCTGTTTTCACCTTCGTAGTAGTGCATGACTCAAGGTTAGGGCTGTGGCAGTCACAAAATTTCGTCAGCCGGTGATTGTCAAGCAAATAACTGTCGGTCTCACAGTAACTGACCGTTAATTAAAATAAATACATTTAGCATCTCCTGGTTTCCACACATAGCCTACAAGCCACTGATGCAGACCTTTGGAACATTTACATTTTTAAAAGTCTAATAAATCCATACAATATAGCCAACACCTTCACAATAAATCCATTATTTATTTTATACAGGTCTAATAAAGCATGATATGAAGAAAATGTAGTCCATTTCAGAAGAACAGAATAGCAAACTCTGGTCCTGATCTGGATAATTATGCCAAACTGCTGTGAGTTACACTAGTTCATTTTGCAGACAAGATTTGCTTAGAATTTCGTGGCATTATCTTATATTATGAAGAATACAACTGAATAAAGCTGAAAAAAAATATTAATATTTTCTCCAGACGATTTGGGGGTGTGCGTACATGCAGCTAATCTGTGTTGAGTTGTTAACAAAGAAATAGGTACTCCTATATGTTTAATTTAGAGTTATTAATGTAACTTTAGTTGTTCTACAAACGTTGGGCTATATGTTTTGATTTTTAATACATTGTAAGGCTGCATGATGAGACTAATGATGATTTGAAAAAGTAGCTTGAAAGGCATGAGCTCTGCTTAGTTTTTTTGCGCAGGCTGTACACTCTTCATTAGTCTCTCATTCACAATTTGACAAGCACTTGATAATGCCTCAAATTTTACAGTGGCATCCCTTTTGTGGCCGTAATGCACCCTAAATAATCTATGTCTTTTGCGGCCAGTGGCCGTTGTGCCCTTGGCCCGGAGTGCTGCATTGTGCCCTTCTCCCTGAGCTGCGCGCTCCTAAGCACCTCTCACTCACATGGCTCTCCATCACGTGATCGGGTCTTTTTCACAGGCTACAAGTGAAGACAGATACATCGGGGACACAACTGTGCGCGTCCTTATCCAATTCCGATGTGCATATTGAAGCTTATGTATGCCAGTTAGGCTCTAAACCCCTTGTAAAACGAATGAATGTGCTTAATTTTAAGAAGTTATTTGGCCACTTTAGTTGTGATACAAACCTTGTGAAAACATATAGGCCTATGGGCTAGGCTACATGAGGTGTGCAACTTGATTTCTTAATGCCTGACAACTTGAAAGACATTTTGGACACTACAGTGAAAATGGTTAACTTTGTTAAAGCAAGGCCCCTGAACTCTCGTGTATTTTCTGCATTATGCAATGATATGGGCAGCGACCATGTAACACTTTTACAACATACAGAAGTGCGCTGGTTATCAAGGGGAAAAGTATTGACATGTTTTTTTGAATTGACAAGCTTAAAGTTTTCTTTACTGACCATAATTTTCACTTGTCCGACCGCTTGCATGATGACGAGTTTCTCACACAACTGGCCTATCTGGGTGATGTTTTTTCTCGCCTGAATGATCTGAATCTAGGATTACAGGGACTCTCCGCAACTATATTCAATGTACAGGGACAAAATTGCGGCTATGATTGAGAAGTTGGAGCTCTTTTGTGTTTGCATTAACAAAGACAACACACAGGTCTTTCCATCATTGTATGATTTTTTTGTGTGCAAATGAACTGAAGCTTACCGACAATGTCAAATGGTTTTATATGTAAGATGGCTAAATAAACAAATTATTATTATATTATTATTTGTGCCCTGGTTCTATAAGAGCTCTTTGTCACTTCCCACGAGCCGGGTTGTGATAAAGCTCACACTCATTCTTATGTTTAAAAAATGTATTGTATAGTGTGTGTGTGGCAGGCTTACAATGATGGCAAAAAACAACATTTGAGAGTGTGTTGACCCTGGTGCTAGAGGGGGTACGCAACTGGAGGTTGAATGTTTGAAAGGGTATGGCACTATAAAAAGTTTGGGAACCACTGGCATAGCCTATAGAAATGTTGCACAACATGAGCTCATGGGTTCTCATGAAGTGTTTGATTAGATTTTCGATACATTTGCATTGATGTCAGAGTGATTAGAGGGACAATAGAGTGCTGAGTACCAGGCAGTTAGCGAGTTTGGTAGACTACTAATGACCATCAGCAGCATCAGAGCTTGGAGAAGCCTAATTACCGTGACCGCCGGTGTGGCGGTAATACGGTCACTGCAACAGTCCTACTCGAGGTTTAGATTTTATACTGTCCGGACACAGTTATGTAAAGACAACCTTTAATGTTCCTCAGCAGTGAGAGAAGGACAATTACTAGACTGAGTGTGTCCTTCATCAAAATGACCTAATAATGACAAGCCCAATGTCTTAGAAAGAGAGAGAGAAAGACATCAGAATATGAAAGCTTACTTTATTTATTAAATTGAAGTCTTCTTGATGACAGCAGGTTTCCCTAATTTCACTTCAAACATTTTCACAAAAACACAATATTTCTCAGGAAATATGAGTCATGTGGCAAAATCGATTTGTGGGAAGGTTAGGCTAAAAGCATATCCGCAAACTAAAAAGTAGATTATGATTTTCTAGTTACCAAAGCCACTGCCCTAACTATTGGGTTGTTATTTTCACTAATTACATTGACAGCAAGGGGATGTAAAGACTTTCTCAAAAAGAGATGATTACGAAAATAGAGATCTTATGGGGTTTTCTTAGACATAGAGCTAACAACAATCCAAAGGTTGCTGAGTCTAGATAAGGAAAGCTTGTACCAACTGACATTTCTTATCTGTTTGGGATTGAGATGTGAGTGAAAAACGTTTGAGACATCCTCTTATCCATTTGAGCCCTAAAGGAGAGACAACAAACAATTTGGAGAACATTGCTACGCTATCCCTTTGACAACAAACATCCTATGCACCACAACAACCAAATAGGCTACTATTTCTATCATAGTCATGAGCAAATTACCCTATGAAACCAGTCCACAGAAAGTTGAACTTCAAACGTTTTCCAGTCTATAATCCCACACAGTCAGAGACCTCCCGCCAATGAACTGTGTATCTTGATCTCATAGGGAAGGTACAATAAAGCAGGTGCTGTGAGCGGGCTACCAGTCCAGTCTCTCTACCCAGCCCAGGCTCAGTGTTTCTGTTTGGGGGAGCAGATGTGGATATAGGGCACAGGGGCATGCTCCCATCATCAGAAGGTTAATGGAGCTTGGTAGCACTGACAAACATCTCCACCCTCCTTCTTTCTGCATATAAACTCTAGTGATAGCTGCTCTCACTGACAGAAGACATCCCCCGACCCTGATGAGGCAATTCTCAGTCAACTTCCTGAGAGGAGATGCCCACCACATAGACCCACGCATTAAGTGGTGTCTCTGTGCTTATTCCTTCAATATTAAGACTGACAGTCCTTTAATGAATGGATTACAGATGGTTACACACGATTACTTATATTGGCTATATAGGAATCACACCATGGAGATGACAGATGCTACAACAAGCAGTGGTGCACAGAATACTGTAGATCTAGGCCTAGCTAAACAACCACACAAACTTGGGGTATAATACACCAAATACACCTCGTAATACCCTTAAAATATATATCTCTCTCTCATTGCTAGCTGAACATACTGTAATGCTAGCTGAACATACTGTAGCTAACATGAATATGGAGGAGCCTGATTCCTTTTCTCAGCATCACCCACCACAGTAAGCAGTGGGTGGGTTGCTCCTGAGTCCTGGCTGGCCTCAGTTTGGCAGTGGGTTGGAGAAAGGATGTTGGGTTGAATATCACACTGCTTCATCACATCCTCTGATGTGTGACCCACTCTGCATGGCTCAGCCCAGGGCAGGCTTCAGCCAGCCTTTAAATAACCAAGACTCTAAAGAGATGAACTGCTGGTGAACTATGACCAACACTAGCATTATATAGCAGGTTGTTACTTCAGAGAAAAAGCGACTGGTAAATTTAGCCCATAATGTTACTAAAAAAGGTCTGTTAAGATCAGCCATAAAAAAAACATTTTTAATTTTCAATTGTCCAACTAACGTCCTCAAATGCCTTAAAGGTTTCCTGTTTCAACCTGACAACCTTCAACCAACTTCTGAAAGGTCAGACAGACTGAGCTCTAAAAAACATAAACAGAGATATCAAAAGGGGAGAAAGAGAGAGGGAGACAGAGGGATAGAATGTCATAGAGAGTGTACTCACAGAAAGAAAACAGCAATGGTCTTGATGACACCTTCACAGAAACTGCCCTGCACTGTAACTCCCCCTTTACACTTTGACTGACTCCTACCGGAGTTGAGCTGGACAGACTACACACACAGCGTCTATGCACAGAGAGCAACACACCAGCCAGACCTTTGGATCAGAGAGCCACTGAGAAAGAGCAGCAGTGCCAAGAGCAGTCCAGCTGCTACTGCCTCCACACACACAGATCAAGACACGGAAGCAGCCTGTCTGCCCCTGTGCTGCCTATACCTCTCTCTCTCGCGCTCTCAGACACACACACACACACACACATAGAGAGTCTAGACACAAGGAAGTCTCCCTCCCCACTCAGACTATTTTTCCAAGCTGAGGTACAGGCGGTGGGAGAGGTGGAGACAGTTGTTTTGAGAAGATATTTTATTTCAATCCTGTTATTTGTCTCCCTTCCCTCAGGACACTGTGGTCATTTGATTTAGGCTACCTTAGGCGTAGCTCATGTGTATGACAGATTGTAGAGGACACAATCACCACATTGTATGGTAAATAACTTAAGAGACCTGTGTCTGTGTTGCTCGTCCTTAGGAGGAAGATATGTGCTTCTTTTATTCATGTCTTCGAATATACTAGTATTTTAGAAATCAAAAGCACCAGATGCCTTTTGGTGGACAACGTGCACATTTCTCACTTCCAAATGTCCTGGCTGTGCTGACAAAGCTTGTCTTTGTCTCAGAAGAAAATAGTTCTAGCTTCAGTAGAGAGAAGAGGGAGGGCCGATGATTAATAAGCATTTGTGGTAAGCATTTTACACATTTTCCAACTGTTCGAATTTGGATCGTCAACTTACGACATGACAAGTTCATAGAAAATGTGGGTAGTAATAAGCTGGAGAATATTACTGCTCTCTGGGTTGTGATGGAAAACACTCCAGTCAGTTTGTGGTGAGCGGTAAAATGGGGAACTCTGGCTGGCTGACCACACCCCTGTACTGCACTGTACAAGGCCTATACCACACAAAAGATGTTTCCAAGGTTGCCTAACGACTGAGAAATGTTTCAGAGAGCAGAGCTTTTTACAGGCCCCACATCCTGTTTGACACCCCACACAGAAACATACCGGTATTCAGATTTAGAGCCTGATTAAGCCCAGACCACTCCGGCTGCCTTCAGCCTCAATTTAATTCTTACATAAAACAGAAAAACACATAATTTCAGATTTTCAGCCAGTAGACAACTGACTCACAAGCAATGTTCCCTTCAACGTTATGAAAATTCTGTGCAACTTCCGGTGCATGTTTACTGTGAAAACTGAGGCTGTAACTGCTTTAAGTTATAGTTTTAACAGTGGTTAAGTAGGCTACTGTGGTTATTTGATCGTAATGTAGTCCTACCAGAGTGGCCTACCATCAAAAACTATGGCGAAAAACACATCCCATAACATTTTAACATGGAAATAGCTGTTCTATCATTCAGCCCACAGTAGCAGCCAATATGTGGTGTTCAATGTAGGCCTGCATTCCATGAGACATTTGAAAAAAAACATACAGGTGTAACGGCTGTCCTCCTCCTCTTCGGAAGAAGAGGAGGAGTAGGGATTGGACCAAAGCGCAGCATGATGATTTGACATAACGAAGTTTATTAAAGTAAAGACGAAAACCGAAAACACTTCAACAAACTACAAAATAACAAAACGACGTAGACAGACCTGAACATGGAACTTACATAAATACACGAAGAACTCACGAACCGGAACAGACTACCAACAAACGATACAGTCCCGTGTGGTAACATATACGGACACAGGAGACAATCACCCACAAACAAACAGTGTGAACAGCCTACCTTTATATGGTTCTCAATCAGAGGAAACGTCAAACACCTGTCCCTGATTGAGAACCATATAAGGCTAATTACCACTAACCTAAACATAGAAACACAAAACATAGAATGCCCACCCAAACTCACGCCCTGACCAACTAAACATATACAAAAATAACAGAAAACAGGTCAGGAACGTGACAACAGGGCTTTAAATTAACTTGTTTATCCACTTGTCCCACTGTACAAAATCTAATTAATTATTATTATTATTTAATTATTTTATTGTATTTAATTATACTAATTAACCCATACCATTATTACAGAGAATCAGACCAATTATACTACGCTACGCCTATTGGCTACTTAACTTATTCAAGACAGTCTAAAAATACAACAGTGCCCCTTTTAGACAAGTTATTTTCCTAACTCGCTTTTCAAAGATGGCTATAAATGCACACATTTTGTGCTCTTGTTGGAAGCAACCACTCCCCCATTGCTGACTACAAATGATTTATAACTGGGCTAATAACTCATTAACTAGCAAAGGATATAAACAAATATGCACACATGGCTAAATGCAGCTCTCGCTTTGATATTTTTTTAAAAGCGCATCTACTCACGACCACCGCTCATGCTGTTAACACAGTCCAGTTTAAACCGAATGGCATAGATCCATTATGGCAATTTGCATATAGGCCTACTGCAGAGCTCTGATTGGTTATGCTGCAACGGTCTGTGTAGAGTACCTACGGGCTGAGTCTGCATGTCAATGCAAAAGAATCCCGCTCTGATGTGTTCTGCCTACAAGAAAATCTCTTGCATATTTAGTTTTGCATACTAAGTCTTGCATAGTTTGTTTTGTTTCGGTACGTTGCATTGAAAGTGGCTAATATTGCGTTGACTCGATCACAATTCCCACAGTAAAGGGACACTTTGAGAATGTTAACTAAGGAGGAAAACTCTAGAAAGTTCAGTGAAGTTCAATCTCGTGCTACTCTGCGCGGGCTGATATTTGTTATGCATGGCAGTCACAGGGAGCTGCGCGCCCGCAGCTTAGAGGGAACATTGCTCACATGTCACAATGATCATCATCTGTGTACTGGGTAGCCACTACGGATTTACTGTTCGTTTACAGTCATTAGTGAGGCCACGAGTCTCTGACAATAACAATGACCATAGGGAAAGATGTATCACATGCTATATCAGTATTATAATAGCCTAAGTGACTGACTGTAACCATGACACTGACCTTAAGCTGCATTATGCAGAAATCACTCCACCGTTTCCTGGTTGCAAAAATTCTAATAGTTTGCCTAATTTCAGTTTCTGACAAAACAAGCATGTATAGTGTAGAGAATCATTGTAACATCTAAACTGCTGTGAAATATATTTTCCAGAAGAAAAAATATTGTATTTTCAGCTGTTTGAAGCTCGTGTATAAAACTAAAAGTAAAAGATTGTTACACCCTGATCGGTTTCCCCTGTCTTTGTGCTTGTCTCCAGCCCCGTCCAGGCGTCGCCCATCTGCCCCATTAACCCCTGTGTATTTATACCTGTGTTCTGTTTGTCTGTTGCCAGTTCGTCTTGTCTTGTCAAGCCTACCCGCGTTTTTTCCGTACTTCTGTTCTCTCTAGTCCCTGTTTTCTAGTTTTCCCGGTTTTGACCATTCTGCGTGCCCTGTCCCTGCCTGCCGTTCTGTACCTTTCGGACTCTGCTCTAGATTACTGACCTCTGCCTGCCCTTGACCTGTCGTTTGCCTGACCCCTATTTTTGTAATAAACTTTTGTTACTTCAAACTGTCTGCATCCGGGTCTTATCCTGAGGTCTGAGAGTACGAACTGGTCATGACTGACCCAGCAGACTCGGACCAGCTCCGCAACAACATCTCCTCCCAAGGAGCCACCATTGGGAGACATGAGGAGTTACTTCGAGGTCTTCTGGATGGATTCCAGACCCTGGCAGAACGCTATGACTGTGCCGGATTGCTGGAGCAATTCCGCGGATTACCACGACAGTAGCCTGCCAGCCCCCCAGTAACACCACTGTCAGCAGTGCGTCTCTCCAGGCCACCCCCACTTACCTCCTCCGGAACGTTTCACTGGAGGCTCAGGAACCTGTTGGGCGTTTCTCTCCCAGTGTTCCCTCATCTTCGAGTTGCAGCCCTCTTCCTTCCCCTCTGACCGCTCGAAGATAGCGTATCTCATAACGTTAATGTCCAGGAGGGCTCTCGCCTGGGCTACGGTGGTGTGGGAACAACAATCTTCCGTGTGTTTCAGCCTGGAGGACTTCGTGGCTGAGGTGAAAAGGGTTTTCGACTCTACGTTGTAGAGCGAGGTTGCCCGGAAGTTACTCCGGCAAGACTCTATGCGGTTGACTATGCGGTTGATTTCCGCACGTTGGCTGCCGAGAGTGCCTGGAACCCAGAATCCCTGTTCAAAACATTCCTTCATGGCTTATCTGAGGAGGTTAAGGACGAGCTCGCAGCCCGGGAGCTGCCTACGGATCTCGATTCGCTCATCGCCTTGACCATCCGGATCAAAGGCGGCTACGAGAACGTAGGAGGGAGAGGAGGTTTGATTCCGGTCCCAATCGCTCGCCAAAGAATCCCACCTTGCCTCAGAGGAACTCCGGAAGTCCCCGGCGTCTACGTCCCGAGAGGATCCAAGCTTACCCGAGTTCCCTCGAGAGTCTCCGAGGTCTGCCGACTCTCCTTTTTCGGGGCCAATCCAACTTGCCAGAGCTAGGCTGTCTCCAGCTGAACGCTTACACAGACTTAACACCTAGAGTTGTCTGTATTGCGGAACTTCTGGTCATTATGTGTCTACCTGTCCCTTAAAGAGACCAGGCTCATCAGTAGATATGAGTACTCTAGTGGGCCATACAGGGAATTTTTCTTCTCCCCTTACTCGCACCCCTTTCCATGACATCCTGCTGTGGGGCGACCAGTCTAAATCTCTCTGGGTTGTCACTGACTCTGGGGCCGACGAGAGTTTGATGGACACCACCCTGGTGTCTGAGCTGGGCATCCCCACTCACCCCCTCTCCTGGATGTTAGAGCACTGGATGGGCGTTCTATAGGCAGGGTCACCCACAATGTCCGGGACCCACAGTGAGCCGCCTGCGCCATCTGTGCTCAGAACAAGACTCCTCGGCAACTCCAGCTGGCCTCCTTCAACCTCTTCCTGTTCCTAACCGTCCCTGGTCACATATATCCCTGGACTTCGTCACTGGTCTCCCTCCGTCTGATGGCAACACCCCTATTCTCACCGTGGTGGACAGGTTTTCCAAAGCCGCCCATTTCATTCCCCTCCCCAAGCTACCTTCTGCCAAGGAGACAGCCCAGTTCATGGTGCAGAATGTCTTCCGGATCCATGGACTTCCGGTGGACATGGTTTCCGACAGTTGTCCTCAGTTCTCGTTCCGGTTCTGGAAGGCGTTCAGCACACTCTCTGGGTTTCATCCCCAATCCAACGGCGTGTGCCAATCAGGACCTGGAGACAACTCTTCGATGCCTCGTCTCGGCCAAACCCACCACCTGGAGCCAGCAACTCATGTGGGTGGAGTACACCCGGAACACCCTTCCCTGCTTGGCCACTGGGCTCTCGCCCTTCGAGTGCTCCGTGGGTTATCAGCCCCCGCTCTTCCAGGAGCAAGAGGTCAACATACCCTCTGCCCAGATGTTCATCCCCCGCTGTTGGTGTACCTGGAAGATAACTCGGACCGCTCTTCCCAAGAGCACTTCCAGGTATCGTCGACAGGCGGACTGCCACCGGACCTCGGCTCCCTGCTATCATCTTGGGCAGAGGGTATGGCTGTCTACTTGGGATCTGCCCCTCCGGGCAGAGTCCTGCAAACTTTCCCCCTGTTTTATTGGCCCTTTCCCCATCTCCAAGATTCTTAGCCCCTCTGCTGTTTGTCTTCTGTTGCTCCGTACCCTCCTTATACATCCCCCTTTCCATGTGTCTAGGATTAAACCTGTCTCACAGCCCTTTGTGTCTTGTTTCCAGCAGAAGTCTGTGAGTGAGAAGAGAACCAGGCCAAACAGATTAATTATATAGCATAAATCCACTGCGTGTGTGTGTGGTAGGTTTGTTCTGAAGAGCCACCTGTCAATGTGGGGTGTGTGTGTGGAGTTTGTTCTGAAGAGCCACCTGTCAATGTGGGATATGTGAGAGTGTTGGCTATAGCCTCTAGTGTCCACTCGATATCTCACTCAGAGAGAAACATGAGAGGAGATGAGAGGAAATGAGAAGAGAGGAGAGGCAGCCAGCGTGGGCTTCTTAGCACTGCCATATTCACCTCTCTCTTTCCCCGCCTCTCTCTGTCTCTCTCTCTGATTCTCTCTCCCTCGGTTTCCCTCTCTTACTGACACATATTCCCCACACCTCACAAGGAGAAACTAACTTGCCAATCATCTTGGAAGAGAGAGGAATATTCTCTCCTCGTAAACTCCTTGAGTGTTCTCTTCTCTCAACGGAAAAACAGCCTGATGGTGACATCATGGAGTGTGAGGAATAGGCTGGCTATGTTGCCTTTTCCTTTTCTTGCCAGAGTTAACTGATGCAATCTCAAATCATATTAAATTATTGTCTAACAATATAAAACTTGGAGGAAAACTTCACACAGACTCAGAGGCTATTTGTGCATCAGAAAGACTGCCCTACTGTCACACCCTGATCTGTTTCACCTGTCCTTGTGCTCGTCTCCACCCCCTCCAGGTGTCGCCCATCTTCCCCACTTATCCTCTGGGTATTTATACCTGTGTTTTCTGTCTGTCTGTGACAGTTTGTCAAGTTTACCAGCGTTTTCCTGTCAGCTCCTGTCTTTTCCCAGCCTCTCTTTTTCCGTCCTCCTGGTTTTTGACCCTTGCCTGTCCTGACCCGGAGCCTGCCCCAGGCTCAGGGTCTGCCGTCCTGTATTTTTGCTCCTACTCTGGATTATCGACCCCTGCCTGCCTTGACCTGTCGTTTGCCTGCCCCTGTTGTTACAATAAACATTGTTACTTCACACAGTCTGCACTTGGGTCTTACCTTGATACCTGATACCTACCAACTAGGGCACTTCAGTAAACACACAAAGCAAAAGACTGCAAAACAATGCATGAATGGATCAAAGGTAGAAAAATATAACAATATTTATTCAACGGAGGGATTCTC
Source organism: Salvelinus namaycush (assembly GCF_016432855.1). Classification (NCBI taxonomy): domain Eukaryota; kingdom Metazoa; phylum Chordata; class Actinopteri; order Salmoniformes; family Salmonidae; genus Salvelinus; species Salvelinus namaycush. The sequence continues at coordinate 31,761,320 of NC_052309.1, read as the reverse complement.
TATTGTCGTCATGACTCATTCTTACAAAATATGTTTTCAAGGCCAAACAATAATAGCCTCCTATTGATGCTGAGAAGCTGTATCTGCACCCAGTTCCCAGCTCTTCTGTCCCACTCTCTCCTCCATTCTCCAGGTGTGGCCATGGGCCCAGGAGGCTAGCCTGGTGTCTGGTCCCAGATCTGTTTCAGCTGCCATGCCAATTCCTATGGTTGTTTGCAAGACAGCACAAACAGATATGGGACCATGTTACCAAGTGGCTGCCTGGCTCCCACACAGGAAAAAAACAACAGCTACGGAGGCGCTGTATGGAACCACTTCAGAGTCTGGAGGCAGGGCAGTGCTCCCGGTCCCACATAAACGTGTCTTTAAAACGTAACCTACATTAGCACCTCCTCATTGGAGATCTCCTCTCTTTAACCCCCGGTCAACAGCCCTGTGCCCCCCACAGCAACTTGCCCAAGCCTCCCCCATTTCTCCTTCACCCAAATCCAGATAGCTGATGTTCTGAAAGAACCGTAAAATCTGGACCCCTACAAATCATCCGGGCTAGACAATCTGGACCCTCTCTTTCTAAAATGATCCACCAAAATTGTTGAAACCCCTATTAACTAGGCTGTTCAACCTCTTTCGTATCGTCTAATATCCCCAAAGATTGGAAAGCTGCCGCGGTCATCCACCTCTTCAAAGGGGGAGACACTCTAGACCCAAACTGCTACAGACCTATATCTATCCTACCCTGCCTTTCTAAGGTCTTCGAAAGCCAAGTTAACAGACAGATCACCGACCATTTCGAATCCCACCGTACCTTCTCCGCTATGCAATCTGGTTTCCGAGCTGGTCATGGGTGCACCTCAGCCATGCTCAAGGTCCTAAACGATAACATAACCACCATTGATAAGAGACAATACTGTGCAGCTGTATTCATCAACCTGGCCAAGGCTTTCGACTCTGTCAATCACCACATTCTTATCGGCACACTAAACAGCCTTGGTTTCTCAAATGACTGCCTCGCCTGGTTCACCAACTTCTTCTCAGACAGAGTTCAGAATGTCAAATCGGAGGGCCTGTTGTCCGGACCTCTGGCAGTCTCTATGGGGGAGCCACAGGGTTCCAACCTCGGGCCGACTCTTTTCTCTGTATACATCAATGATGTCGCTCTTGCTGCTGGTGATTCTCTGATCCACCTCTACGCAGACGACACCATTCTGTATACCTCTGACCCTTCTTTGAACACTGTGTTAACTAACCCCCAGACGAGCTTCAATGCCATACAACTCTCCTTCCGTGGCCTTCATTCAACTGCTCTTAAATGCAAGTAAAACCAAATGCATGCTCTTCAACCAATCGCTGCACACACCTGCCCGCCCGTCCAGCATCACTACTCTGGACGGTTCTGACTTAGAATATGTGGACAACTACAAATACCTAGGTGTCTGGTTAGACTGTAAACTCTCCTTCCAGACTCACATTAAGCATCACCAATCCACAATTAAATCTAGAATTGGCTTCCTATTTCGCAACAAAGCATCCTTCACTCATACTGCCAAACATACCCTCGTAAAACTGACTATCCTATCGAACGTTGACTTCGACGATGTCATTTACAAAATAGCCTCCAACACTCTACTCAGCAAATTGGATGCAGTCTATCACAGTGCCATCCGTTTTGTCACCAAAGCCCACCACTACGACCTGTATGCTCTCGTTGGCTGGCCCTCGCTTCATATTCACAGCCAAACCTACTGGCTCCAGGTCATCTATAAACTTTGCCAGGTAAAGCCCCGCCTTATCTCAGCTCACTGGTCACCATAGCAGCACCCACCCATAGCACGCGCTCCAGCAGGTATATTTCACTGGTCACCCCCAAAACCAATTCCTCCTTCGGCCGCCTTCCCTTCCAGTTCTCTGCTGCCAATGACTGGAACGAACTGCAAAAATCACTGAAGCTGCAGACTCATATAGAGCAGCTCACAGATCACTGCACCTGTACATAGCTCATCTGTAAAAGCCCATTCAACTACCTCATCCCCATACTATTTATTTTGCTCCTTTGCACCCCAGTATCTTTACTTGCACACTCGTCTTCTGCACATCTATCACTCCAGTGTTTAATTGCTATATTGTAATTATTTCGCCACTATGGCCTATTTATTGCCTTACCTCCCTTATCCTACCTCATTTGCACACATTGTATATAGACTTGTAATTTTTTTATATTTTATTTTTTATTATTATTTGTATTTTATTCCTATTGTATTATTGACTGTATGTTTGCTTATTCCATGTGTAACTCTGTGTTGTTGTTTGTGTCACACTGCTTTGCTTTATCTTGGCCAGGTCGAAGTTGTAAATGAGAACTTGTTCTCAACTAGCCTACCTGGTTAAATAAAGGTTAAATGTAAAAAAATACTGTCTCTGCTTTCTTGGCTGCTCATGTTACATTAGGCTACATTAAATTATATTACCACAAACAGGTCTCTACAGCCTAGTCTGAGTATACAGATCAGGGAAAGTGCATGTTTTTAGACAAATAATACATTTTCACAAAAATATCATTGCATTCACAAGTTGGAATTGTCTTCATCATGCTTCCCTAAGCTAAGAACATTTGTGTAGATATTGTTTTGGAGTCTGTGAAATCTTGCATGGTATATCATCTGTGTGTGAACTACAACTATCACAGTCAGCCACACTATGGATCTGGTGAATGTGGTGTAACAGCATTTCAACAGTTTATAATTTCTAAGAAACTACATGAGATTAAATACCCTTAATTTGAATTCTGCATGTTTCAGAACTTTTAATTGAATGTTTTGAGCCACCTTCGCCACAGTGCGTATTTGTGTGTGTCCACGTCAGCAGCTCCAGTGCATCTGTACAGCACCTGGGACTGGGGAAACTGATGTGTGTGCTAAGTCATAACCTCAACCTCAAAGTAACCTAAAGTGAATAAAGAAGTGTGCAGAAATGAGCCCATCCCCGATTCTGTGAGATTCCAGATGAAATGCGTGAACTAAGTCTATTGTTAAAATGGCGTTTAACGTTAAAATTACGGATGAACATCCTTCGTCACAATTGATCGTCAACGTACGCTGAAACTAACCATTGGCTTTTCTGTGCGAAATCTCAGTGAGGGGCTGTGGCCGACCTCTAGGAGGATGTGAAAGAACAGCACAGGACATTAAGCTAGGAAGGTAGACCTTAACCTGACTCTGTATTAGAACACCTAGTCATAAATCATTGTCTATGGTTTGTGTTGCTGACTATTTTGCATTTATGCAAACAAAGGTAACAGAATGATCGGAATCAATATGTAGCCTACTACTGCAATGCATTTTTACACCAACTCATCAGGCCTATTTCTAAAACAGATAGGCCTGAAGTTGGCCAATAAAGGGTTGAATTGCCTTGAGTCCTCCAAGTCACATTTAGAAGTCAGAGCAGAACATGCCCAAGGGAGTCGTGATGTAGACTCCGTTGAATGTTGATGAAGGCACATGCACACAGAAAGAGAACAACAAATGGCCTATCTGCATTCTCTAAGCATAGGCCCATTCCATGCATAATCATGAAGCACCACTCTGCAGTATAGTAGAATAATAAATTTGTATTTATTTAACTAAGCAAGTCAGTTAAGAACAAATTTGTATTTACAATGACGGCCTACCGGGGAACTGCCTTGTTCAGGGGTAGAACGAGAGATTTTTACCTTGTCAGTTCAGGGAATTGATCCAGCAACCTTTCGGTTACTGGCCCAACGCTCTAACCACTAGGCTACCTGCCGCCCCAAAAATTGTTATATCTAAAACCTTAAAGTGTTCTTTGGCTGTCCCCATAGGAGAACCCTTTGAATAACCCTTTTTGGTAGCAGGTTGAACCCTTTCGGTTCCAGGTAGAACCCTTTTTGGTTCCATGTAGATCCTTTCTACAGAGGGTTCTACATGGAACCCAAAAGGGTTCTACCTGGAACCAAAAAGCGTTCTCCTATGGGGACAGCCGTAGGACCCTTTTGGAACCCTTTTTTCTAACAGTGTACAGATGAGGAAACAGTTGTTTTTTAAAGCGTTAATCAGCATTTTTAGATTAAAAAGAGATTTGATTTACTAGGATCTCCATTAGCGACATCTAGTCTTACTGGGGTCTGACACATAACAAAAAAGACATTACAGACAAAATACTTTACAATTTACATACATTTAAAAACATTTAGTGTGTGTGTGTGTGCATCTATCATTTACACATATATGTCAGTACATACACACAACAAGTAGGTCACATAGGGGAGAGGCATTGTACCGTGAGGTGTTGCTTTATTTGTTTTTTGAAAGCAGGTTTGCTGTTCACTTGCGGTATATAAGATTGAAGGGAGTTCCATGCACTTCCATACACGCTCTGTATAATACTGTATGTTTCCTTGAATTTGTTCTGGACCTAGGGACAGTGAAAAGACCCCTGGTGGCATGTCTGGTGGTATAACTGTGTGTGTCAGTGTTGTGTGTAAGTTGACTATGCAAACAATTTGGAATTTCCAACACATTAATGTTTCCTATAAAAAACAAGAAGTGACACAGTCAGTATTAACTCAATTCTTAGCCAAGAGAGCCAAGAGAGACTGGCATGCATAATATTAGCCCTCTGAGCAAGAAGTGCGGCTCTGTTCTGGGCCAGCTGCAGCTTAACTAGGTATTTCTTTGCAGACTTGACCATATGACTGGACAATAATCAAGATATGATAAAACTAGAGCCTGCAGGACTTGCTTTGTGGAGTGTGGTGTCAAAAAAGCAGAGCATCTCTTTATTACGGATAGACCTCTCCCCATCTTTACAACCATTGAATCTATATGTTTTGACCATGACAGTTTACAATCTAAGGTAAAACCAATACATTTTCTCCTCAACTTGTTCAACAGCCACACCATTCATTACCAGATTCAGCTGAGGTCTAGAATTTAGGGAATGATTTGTACCAAATACAATGCTCTTAGTTTTAGAGATGTTCAGGACCTGTTTATTACTGGCCACTCATTCCAAAACAGACTGCAATTCTTTGTTAAGGGTTTCAGTGACTTCATTAGCTGTGGTTGCTGATGTGTATATGGTTGAATCATCAGCATACATCGACACACATGCTGTTGTTTAATGTCAGTGGTAGGTCATTTGTAAAAATAGAAAAGAGTAGATGGCCTAGAGAGCTGCAATGCTGTACACCACACTTTACATGTTTGACATTAGAGAAGCTTCCATTAAAGAAAACCATCTGAGTTCTATTAGATCAGATATTCCAAAACTGGGGTATGCGCAATGCCGTCGGGGATACTAAAAATGTGATTCATATATATATAGTTTTTAAACAGTACCTTTATATTTTCCAACGGGGCTATACATTTGGGTGAGTTTTTCTCTCTCGCCTGAGTAGCCTCGTTTCACTGCCAAAAATACAATTTAACCATCTAGTGTTCAGCGAAATAACAACACAATGTCAAATTGTCACGTTCGTCGTTTGGTTGAAGAGAGGAGGACCAAGGCGCAGCGTGATAAGAATACATTCTTCTATTTATTTAACGAAACAAAGAACACTTAAACAAACTATGCAAAACAACAAACGAACGTGAAGCTATAATTTAAACAAGTGCAGACACAGGCAACTTACATATAGACAATAACCCACGAAATACCCAACGGAATATGGCTGCCTAAATATGGTTCCCAATCAGAGACAACGATAAACAGCTGCCTCTAATTGAGAACCAATCTAGGCAACCATAGACATACAAACACCTAGACTAGTAAACACCCCATAAACATACAAAACCCCTAGACAAGACAAAACACATACATCCCCCATGTCACACCCTGACCTAACCAAAATAATAAAGAAAACAAAGATAACTAAGGTCAGGGCGTGACACAAATACAGGTAGCCTAGTCAAATAATTAACATCCAATCACATTAACTGTTACTCTCTTGCAAGAAACCTTCACTCTTGCGCAGACATTTAGAAACGACACATGACAATGAGCGAGAATAAAGACCACTTTCGAGTAGTAAGACATGTATTGAAGCAACAGATAGCATTAATAAGAAGGGGCTAGAAGCGTCTCATATGGTGAGCTAACAAGTGGCTAGGACAGGCAAGCCCCATACTATTGTGGAGGACTTAATTCTTCTTGCTGCCGCGGATATGGCTGGGACAATGCTGTGGGAAAAGGCCAAAAAAAACAATACAGACAATGCCTTCATCAAATAACACTGTTTCAAGATGCATCAGTGACATGGCAGGAGATGTTTTGAAACAATTACTGCTTCGCATACAAGCCAGTGAATTCTAGGCGTTACAGCTGGATGAGTCAACAGACTTGGCAGACCTGGCACAGCTCCTGGTATATGTCCGTAACATTTATGGGGGGTCAATTAAGGAAGACATCCTCTTCTGCAAACCACTGGAAACCAGGACATGAGGATATTTTTTAAGTACTGGACAGCTTTGTGACATCAAATGGACTTTGGTGGTCAAGATGTGTTTATCTGTACTGATGGAGCAAAATCCATGACAGGGAGACATAGTGGAGTGGTAACGTGCGTGCAAGCAGTTGCTCCGACGCCACTTGGGTACACTGCAGCATCCACCGAGAGGCTATTGCTGCCAAGAGAATGCCTGACAGCTTGAAAGACGTTTTGGACACTACAGTGAAAATGGTTATCTTTGTTAAAGTAAGGCCCCTGAACTCTCATGTATTTTCTGCATTATGCAATGATATGGGCAGCGACCATGTAACATACAGAAGTGCGCTGGTTATCAAGGGGCAAAGTATTGACATGTTTTTTTGAATTGAGAGACGAGCTTAAAGTTTTCTTTACTGACCATAATTTTCACTTGTCCAACCGCTTGCACGATGACGAGTTTCTCACACAACTGGCCTATCTGGGTGATGTTTTTTCTCGCCTGAATGATCTGAATCTAGGATTACAGGGACTCTCCGCAACTATATTCAATGTGCGGGACAAAATTGAGGCCATGTTTAAGAAGTAGGAGCTCTTCTCTGCCGGCATTAACAAGTACAACACACAGGTCTTTCCATCATTGTATGAATTTTTGTGTGCAAATTAACTCAAGCTTACGGACAATGTTAAATGTAATATAGCGAAGCACCTGAGTGAGCCGGGTGCGGAATTACGCAGGTACTTTCCCAAAATGGACAACACAAACAACTGGATTCATTATCCCTTTCATGCCCTGCCTCCAGTCCACTTACCGATATCTGAACAAGAGAGCCCCATCAAAATTGCAACAAGCGGTTCTATGAAAATTTAATTTAATCAGAAGCCACTGGCAGATTTCTGGATTGGGCTGTGCTCAGAGTTTCTTGCCTTGGTAAATCGCGCTGTTAAGACACTGATGCCCTTTGCAACCACATACCTATGTGAGAGTGGATTCTCTGCCCTGACCAGCATGAATACTAAATACAGGCACAGACTGTGTGTGGAAAATGATTTAAGACTGAGACTCTCCAATACAACATTGCAGTTATGTGCACCCTTTCAAGCACAGCCTTCTCATTAACCTGTGGTAAGTTATTCACCATTTTTGTTGAACAAATAAGGTTTCATATGTAAGATAGCTAAATAAAGAGCAAAATTATTGATTATTATTTGTGCCCTGGTCCTATAAGAGCTCTTTGTCACTTCCCACGAGCCGGATTGTGACAAAAACTCATTCTTATGTTTAATAAATATATTATATAGTGTGTGTGTGTGTGTGTGTGGCAGGCTTACAATGATGGCAAAAAACATTTGAGAGTGCGCTGACCCTGGTGCTAGAGGGGGTACGCAGCTGGAGGTTGAATGTTCAAAGGGGTACGAGTTTGGGAACCACTGTATTAGATAGATAGCTCTGAATCCACAATATGGCAGAGGTTGAAAAGCTATAACACATAAGTTTTCTCAACAACAGGTTATGGTCAATAATATCAAAAGCTGCATTGAAATCTAACAGTACATCGCCCACAATCTTCTTATTATCAATTTCTTTCAACCTATCATCAGTTATTTGTGTCAGTGCAGTACATGGTGAGTGCCCTTCTCTATAAGCATGCTGAAAGTCTGTTGTTAACTTGTTTACAGAGAAATAGCAATGTAATTGGTCAAACACCATTTTTTCAAACAGTTAGCTAAGAGCTGGCAGCAAGCTGATAGGTCTGCTGTTAGAACCAGTAAAGACCTCTTTACCACTCTTAGGTAGCGGAATTACTTTGGCTTCCCTCCAGGCCTGAGGACAAAGACTTTCCTCTAGGCTCAGATTAAAGCTACGGCAGATCGGAGTGGCTATAGAGTCAGCTACCATCCTCAATAGCTTTATAGCTAGTTGTCAATGCCAGGAGATTTGTCAATATTGATCGATAACAATCATTTTCTCACCTCTCCCACACTAACTTTACAAAATTTAAACTTACAATGCTTATCTTTCATTATTTGTTTTTTTATGCATGAGTACGATGGCTCACTGTTCTTTGTTGACATTTCCTGCCTAAATTTACCCACAAGTAATCATTACAATAATTGGCAACATCAAATGGTTTTGTGATGAATAACCCATCTGATTTGATGAAAGTTTCACAACCTGATCTGTTTCACCTGTCCTTGTGATTGTCTCCACCCCCTCCAGGTGTCGCTTATTTTCCCTGGTGTATTTATCCCTGTGTTTCCTGTCTCTCTGTGCCAGTTTGTCTTGTATGTCTTTCAAGTCAACCAGCGTGTTTTCCCGTACTCCTGCTTCTATTCTCTTTTTGCTAGTCCTCCCGGTTTTGACCTTTGCCTGTTTTCTGGACTCCGTGCCTGCCTGACCATTCTGTCTGCCCTGACCTCGAACTTGCCTGCCACTCTGTACCTCCTGGACTCTGAACTTGTTTTGACCTTTTGCCTGTACATAACCATTCTCTTGCCTACCCCTTTTGGATTGATTAATAAATATCAAAGACTCAAACCATCTGCGTCCTGTGTCTGCATCTGTGTCTCGCCTTGTGCCCTTATAGAAAGATGGAGTTGAATTTGTCTTTCTGCCCATAATTTTATTTTAAGTACTCAAGATTTAAATCATTGATCTTGGCTTCATAATACAGTTTCTTCTGCATTTTGTTGAGTTCAGTAACATAATTTCTCAATTTGCAGTAAGTCAGCCAGTCAGATGTGCAGCCAGACTTATTAGCCACTCCTATTGCCCCATCTCTTTCAACCATAGTTCTTCAATTCCTCATCAATCCATGGAGCCTTAACAGTTCTAACAGTCAGTTTCTTAACAGGTTCATGTTTATCAGTAATTGAAGAAGCAATTTTCATACACTCAAGTGCAGCGTCTGGATGCTCCTTATTAATCACATCAGACCAACAAATATTTTTAACATCATCCATATGAGTCACAGCTAAATCTTTTCTATGATACACTATTTTAGGCCCAGCTTTTAGAACTTTGGCTTTCCTGGATATACAGTAGCCATTATATTAGGATCACTACATCCAATGAGTACGGATACAGCTTTAGAACAAAGTTCTACAGTATTAGCAAAAATGTGATCAATACATGTGGATGATCATGTTCCTGTAGTGGTTGTAAACACCCTGGTAGGTTGATTATTAACCTGCACCAGATTACAGGCACTGGTTACAGTATGAAGCTTCCTCTTGAGCAGACAGCTTGTTGAAAACCAGTGAATATTCAAGTCGCCAAGAAAGTAGACCTCTGTTTACATCACATACACTATCAAGCATTTCACACATATTATTTAGATACTGACTGTTATAAATTGGTGGAATAAAGCAACACCCCTAAAGAAAAGGCTTTAGATGTACCAGGTGAACCTGCAATCACAACACTTTAATAACACTTGACATAAGATATTCTCTAAGCATTACAGGGATATGGCTCTGAATATATATAGCAATACCTCCCCCATAAGCATTATTGTCTCTTATATATTATTGCTACTGCTGTATCAAATGAATTATCTAAGTGAGTCTCAGAAATGGCTAATATATCAATTTGATCTGATTGCAAGTTATTGATTTCATGAACCTTATTTCTAAGGCTACATATATGAATAAGGACTGTTTTCAGCCTTTTCCTGGGTAGCTTATCAGAGATAGACATAATATGGAAAAGAGAAAACATAGGCAGATAAAAAAAATATATACACTGCTCAAAAAAATAAAGGGAACACTTAAACAACACAATGTAACTCCAAGTCAATCACACTTCTGTGAAATCAAACTGTCCACTTAGGAAGCAACACTGATTGACAATAAATTGCACATGCTGTTGTGCAAATGGAATAGACAACAGGTGGAAATTATAGGCAATTAGCAAGACACCCCCAATAAAGGAGTGGTTCTGCAGGTGGTGACCACAGACCACTTCTCAGTTCCTATACTTCCTGGCTGATGTTTTGGTCACTTTTGAATGCTGGCGGTGCTTTCACTCTAGTGGTAGCATGAGACGGAGTCTACAACCCACAGAAGTGGCTCAGATAGTGCAGCTCATCCAGGATGGCACATCAATGCGAGCTGTGGCAAGAAGGTGTTTGCTGTGTCTGTCAGCGTAGTGTCCAGAGCATGGAGGCGCTACCAGGAGACAGGCCAGTACATCAGGAGACGTGGAGGAGGCCGTAGGAGGGCAACAACCCAGCAGCAGAACCGCTACCTCCGCCTTTGAGCAGGAGGAGCACTGCCAGAGCCCTGCAAAATGACCTCCAGCAGGCCACAAATGTGCATGTGTCTGCTCAAACGGTCAGAAACAGACTCCACGAGGGTGGTATGAGGGCCCGACGTCCACAGGTGGGGGTTGTGCTTACAGCCCAACACCGTGCAGGACGTTTGGCATTTGCCAGAGAACACCAAGATTGGCAAATTCGCCACTGGCGCCCTGTGCTCTTCACAGATGAAAGCAGGTTCACACTGAGCACGTGACAGACGTGACAGAGTCTGGAGACGCCGTGGAGAACGTTCTGCTGCCTGCAACATCCTCCAGCATGACCGGTTTGGTGGTGGGTCAGTCATGGTGAGGGGTGGCATTTCTTTGGGGGGCCGCACAGCCCTCCATGTGCTCGCCAGAGGTAGCCTGACTGCCATTAGGTACCGAGATGAGATCCTCAGACCCCTTGTGAGACCATATGCTGGTGCGGTTGGCCCTGGGTTCCTCCTAATGCAAGACAACGCTAGACCTCATGTGGCTGGAGTGTGTCAGCAGTTCCTGCAAGAGGAAGGCATTGATGCTATGGACTGGCCCGCCCGTTCCCCAGACCTGAATCCAATTGAGCACATCTGGGACATCATGTCTCGCTCCATCCACCAACGCCACGTTGCACCACAGACTGTCCAGGAGTTGGCGGATGCTTTAGTCCAGGTCTGGGAGGAGATGCCTCAGGAGACCATCCGCCACCTCATCAGGAGCATGCCCAGGCGTTGTAGGGAGGTCATACAGGCACGTGGAGGCCACACACACTACTGAGCCTCATTTTGACTTGTTTTAAGGACATTACATCAAAGTTGGATCAGCCTGTAGTGTGGTTTTCCACTTTAATTTTGAGTGTGACTCCAAATCAAGACCTCCATGGGTTGATAAATTTGATTTCCATTGATAATTTTTGTGTGATTTTGTTGTCAGCACATTCAACTATGTAAAGAAAAAAGTATTTAATAAGAATATTTCATTCATTCAGATCTAGGATGTGTTATTTTAGTGTTCCCTTTATTTTTTTGAGCAGTGTACATTCAGCAGACCATTAATCAGTTGGTGTGTGTAAGTGTGTGTGTGTGCGCAGCGGGGTTGAAGCTACGAACCCATAGGCTTGGCTCTCTCATCCCTTCCAGGCTTTAGGGAGGGAGGGTGGACAATGAGCCTGTCATTGAGGATGTAAGCAATGTCCCCACACGCTCTGGCAGCTTTCATGGCTGGGATAAGATCTTCCCTCTTCTAGCGCACAGCTTCAGGAAAGTCCTCGTTGAGGACGATGTACGTTCCTCTCAAGTTATCGGCTCTTTCCTGAACAGCTACCTTGTCCTTCAACCTCGGGGACTTGACCACAATCGGCCTGGGCCTGACACCTGGGCTGATGGTGGGTTTTCCAGTCCTGTGGGCGCGCTCTACCTCAATCTTCCTGTGGTTCATCTTCAGTTTCTCCGAGATCGTTTCCCTCACTTTGTCCTCAGACTCTGTCCAGGTCTCATGTGGAGATTCTGCAATTCCGTCCACAACCATGTTGTTCCGCCTTGATTGTCCCTCGAGATTGTTATCATGGATTCACATACACAACTGATGTCCTCTCTCAATGACTTACAGATTGCTGTCATTTTGCTGTTCTCCTGTTTAAACACATCGAGCTGACCCTGGGAGAATTGCAAACTGTTCTTCAGGTCTTGGATCTCTCTGGTCAGGTCGTCCATTTTTTCATTAATTGACTCCACCAGTATTTGGACAACACTTGAAGCTATTTTCTTGTTGTTGTAACAACTGCTTGTAGAACTCTGTTAGTTTAAAATATACTTCACCTGTGATAGAAAGACACCACTGTCCTCTACGGTACTCCCGCCGACTTTGGTCTTTGTCATGATAGCAACGTAAGTGAAGCTGTTAGTCATCACAGTTCCAGACAGGGCAGGTCGCAGGGAAGATTGGAAACAACAACAAACAGCAGGGATCTGGAATTGGAGACAAGTGGGAGTGGAGTTGCTGGGCAGGGGGTAGAATGACGGTCAAAGATAAAAGTTTAAAAAATGTTGTCAAAATAAAACATAACAAAAAGTAAGTTTCAATGACACTGAGGGGCAGTGTTGTTACAGTTAATGCCGGTTGGCCTGAGGCTGATGCCGTGCATGTGTTTGTACATATGCAATATACACACACTCATACAAATGCACACATGTGCACATACACGGACACACGCACACTTAAATGTTCAATTGGCCTTGCTGTTATGATTTTTGTTGTCCTTGATGTCTTTTGTTTTTTGCATTGTTGTTTTCTGTTTTCCTTTGTCTCTCTTATGTTCATTTTGTTGGTTGTTGTGTTGGTGCATGGGGAGGGGGGGTGGAATTATTGAATTTATGATATATATTTTTTCTCGGGGGGGGGGGTCTCGGATGGTTGAGGGCCAGCCCTTGGGGAACTGTGTGTGTGTGGGGGGGTGTGTGGGGGGGGGGTCTTGGAGGGCTTGTGGCCTGGCGGTTGGGAGCTTGGCCCGGTGGCTGATGGATCGCTGGTTCGAGTCCCCGTTTTTGACCTTGTGGGAGATCTGTCGACAATGCATTGACCCTGGTTGCTTCTGTGTGTTGCTCTGGATGGGAGGCTGTTAGATGACTAATGTGATGTAGTTGTTGAGCGGCTTCACTGCAAGTATATTGTATGTTTTAAATATTCAATACATGTTTTTTTCTTTTTTTATAAAAAAATAAACCTGCAGGGATCTAGACAGCCACAAGCCCGGGACAATCTGCGAACCCAGCCACAATGGTTAACCGGCTGTGTAGGCTGTGTTCAAGCCCTCAAGAAAACCCCACTAGCTTGATAGCCTACTAGCTAGCACCTAGACTAGCTGCTACGCCAAGCAGGTCCTCAGACCTGGCCTTATTGGCAGGATCCCTGGACAGATAGTAGCGGTCCCAGCAACTAATGCCAACCACGTTGCGGCATCCCAACTCAAAAGGTAGCTAGCTAGTAACCAAACTTTTTTAATAGACTTTCAAAGCTTTCCTAAACAACAAACTTTCCAATACAACAAACCGAGCTCCCACTCGTTCCGCGTTCAACAGGAAGGTATGTGTTGTGACCTGATGAGAATAAATCAGAGACGGGAGAGAAAATGCTGAGTTTACAGTAACTTCCTGAGTCAGATGTGGCTCTGTCTCAATCGATGTGAGATAGCCTTTACAGTACATCACTGTGGAGCGAATATCTAATGTAGTTCTTCTGACACCTGAGAAAGCAAAACTTGACAATATGTATGTATTATAAGGCTATCTATTGTACGCACACACACACACACACAATTCACCACCATCCAGAAGCTGGGCTTTCATGTATATTTAATGTTTTATCATCTTTTTCTCAGAGTCAGAGCTAGGCTCCCCAAGGGCCAAACTTCCTGTACTGCCAGTGTCAAAGCTCTCTCACAGTAAACACAGCAGGTCAAAGCCACATCTCAGCAACCTCAACCTCAGCTGCCGGCCTTGCTCCAAAGAGTGGGTGGTCGATTCCATAGAACTTAGACACAGCTTAAACACAGCTCTGGAACTGCTGGAAGCGACTTGTTACTGTGTAGGCCTAATACTACAGTGGCATACCGTAGGTCTACCAGAAGCTAGGATACCTGTTACTGCAATAGCACAGTGACATACCAGTAGTGCTATTGTCCACATCTCCACAAATATCGTCTGATGCCTTGAAAAGGTGTCACCTAGGCCTATGTTAGCTACACAGAGCTTTGGCATGAGAGCTATTTGATGTTCATTTCATTGTGGGTGTTTAAATACCAGCCACATCAGACTATAATAGCTGGACCGCCTCGCAGCTGTTGAGAACAAACATCACATGATGCCACTGAATTCCACACACAGACGTCAGAGAACCATAAACCAGCTACCCCTGTTTACCTTGAATGGCTGTCTAAATACGACTGGACCAATATCATATCAGATCATGTTTTCACTGCTGACGCAAAAGCTAATTTTAAGCATCAAATTTACTATGAATGAATAAAAAAAATAGGCTAATTTAGTATGTACTGGACATTGGATACAAAATAGCTAGACTTGACAGCCATGTGCAAAGACCCTAGCAATGCACATGTTTCTAACTGAATGGCTTGGCCCAGATGACTGATTTTTAGTAGCATTCCACACAGTTAGTGAGGCTGACTACGGTCCTGTCCAAGTATGCAGTTCGTTTCCTGCACATACCAGCATCTAAAAACAGACGTGCAGAAAAAGGTCTGGGGCCTTATTTATCAAAGATGCGTGCGCACAAAAAAATACTCTAAATCTTGCGTGCGCCAGTTTTCCCGCAAAGGTTGTATTTATCAAATTTGCTAATATTTTTTATTATTATATATACTTTTTATATACTTTACCCCAATTTCGTGATATTCAATTGGTAGTTATGACATTGTCTAATCGCTGCAACAACCCAACATGCCAGGACATGCGTTCTCTGAAACATGACCCGCCAAGCCGCACTGCTTCTTAACACACTGCTCGTTTAACCCGGAAGTCAGCCATACCAATGTGTCGGAGGAAACAACGTTCGAATGATGACCGAACACAGTTTGCAGGTGCCTAGCCCGCCACAAGGAGTCATTAAAGGGCGATGAGCCAAGGAAAGCCCCGCTGGCCAAACCCTCCCCTAACCTGGACAGTGCTGAGCCAATTGTGCACTGCCCTTTGGGTTTACCGGTCACAGCCGGATGTGACACAACCTGGGATCGAACCAGCAGCATGTAGCCTAAAATGTTACTTTTAATTTCATTATATAGGCCTAAATCATAATCATATTGCAGGACATGTCTCTTCTTTTCTGACATGACTGGTTTATTCCCGCTACACAAGAAACGTTAGGCTACCATTTATCCATCACTCATTCAATAGCCAAGCATGCTCCAAAGTAAATAGCCTATTTAAAATATGTATGGGTGAGCTACAGTATTGCTGTGCGATAGGAGCGCGGCATCATAGCCTATTTAATCTCAGAACCTATACCAAGGCAGAAACACAATAATGTATTGATACAAACTTTAATTTATTCAGGGGAGCCCAATTGAGACCAGGGTCTCATTTACAATGGTGCCCTGAGTACAAACAATCAAGAAAATGAACATTCCAAATAAAACAAGAAGAATAAAAAAAAAAACTACAAGGTACCATTACTACAATTTCAACAAATAAACCATTACAATCATTCAAGATTAGATACAAGTTATTCCAACAATGGGGGGCACTAAAACTAAAGGATTTAACAAAATTGAATGAAGTTAGGTAAATTGGAAGTTTGTGTAGTAGAGCTTTGTAAACAAAAAGGGACTAATGAAGTGATCTATGGGACTTTTATTTAATTTATTTTCATTTAACCTTCATTTAACTAGGCAAGTCAGTTAAGAACAAATTCTTATTTACAATGACGGCCTACCAAAAGGCAAAAGGCCTCCTATAAATATAGGCCAAAACACACATCACGACAAGAGACAACACAACACTACATAAAGAGAGACCTATAAGACAACAACATAACAAGGCAGCAACACATGACAACACAGCATGGTAGCAACACAACATAACAGCAACATGGTAGCAACACAACATGGTACAAACATTATTGGGGACAGACAACAGCACAAAGGGCAAGAAGGTAGAGACAACAATACATCACACAAAGCAGCCACAACTGTCAGTAAGAGTGTCCATGATTGAGTCTTTGAATAAAGAGATTGAGATAAAACTGTCCAGTTTGAATGTTTGTTGCAGCTCGTTCCAGTCGCTAGCTGCAGCAAACTGAAAAAAGGAGCGACCCAGGGATGTGTGTGATTTGGAGACCTTTAACAGAATGTGACTGGCAGAACGGGTGTTGTATGTGGAGGATGAGGGCTGCAGTAGATATCTCAGATAGGGGGGAGTGATGCCTAAGAGGGTTTTATAAATAAGCATCAACGAGTGGGTCTTGCGACGGGTATACAGAGATGACCAGTTTAAGTGAGGAGCATTGGTGGAAAATCTGATGGCCGAATGGTAAAGAACATCTAGCCGCTCGAAAGCGGGACTTCAATGATGACCAGCCAACCAATGATGTGTCAAGGCAAAGATCTGGGGAAGGGTATGAAGTCTGGTCCAATGATGACCAGACTTCAATGATGACTAGCCAAAATATTTGATATAGGATGCAGTGATGAGTATTACAACTGTCACCTGTCAACTGTGGCTGTTGCAATCTGTAGGGCCCTATAAAATCCATTTGAGTTTTAAACCTGATTACGTTTTTCCCAAAATTAATTTCTCTGTTTTTCCAGTAAAAAAAAAAAAATAGAACATCCAATTGACTTGATTTCTAAGTCCACATCAATGCTTAAACCAGATCAGAAGACCACTTTTGAGGTCGGGGCTTTTTTTTTTATTACATTTTTGGGGTTTAGGTACCCTTTAATTCCAGTACACACCTAGCAAGAGGCTGTTGTTTAGCAGTGTTTTTGTAGAGCACGTGATGGTTGAGTTTGCAAACAAATACCCACTGGATTTATGCAAATAATCATGATATCATTCTGCCAGATATCATTCTGCCATTGGCTACTTTATAGTTAACATTTAATTGAGAAGGTTTTTGGGAAAGCTTTTCCATGTACTAGAAGATTTTTCATTAGCATCCTATTGGCTACACAAAGTGGTAGCTGCATGTACCGCACATACACAGCCAGAGGGAATTCTTGCTACTTCTTCAGAAAGTTGCAGGAAATATGAATCACTGATGCATTCTGTTCATGTCTTATGATAAACTTGGGCAAATGAATTCATTTTTAATACATTTATACTGAACAAAAATATAAATGCAACATGCAACATTTTCATTGATTTTACTGAGTTCATATGAGGAAATCGGTCAATTGAAATTAATCCATTAGGCCCTAATCTATGGATTTCAAATGACTGGGAATATAGATAATGTGCATCTGTTGGTCACAGATGCCTTAAAAAAAATGGGCCTCACAATGGGCCTTAGGATCTCGTCACGGTATTTTTGTGCATTAAAATTGCCATCGATAACTGCAATTGTGGGGCAGTCGCCCCTAAACGTAATCAGTAATCACAGGCCTATTTCAGTCAATCTTTGAATGAGAATGTGATGGTCAACAGTGTTGAAGGCCTTGGAAAGGTCTATAAATAAGGCAGCACAATGATTTTTATGATCTAAGCAATTTAACACATCATCTAAAACAAGCTGAAATAGTACTATGTCCAGGTCTAAAACCGAATTGATGCACATTAAGAATAGTGAGAAGTTAAAAAAGTTCTTAGCTGAGAGGGATTCTAAAACTTTGGAAAGGCAAGATCATTTAGTAGTTATCTAAGTCAGAAGGATCTCCTCCTTTACGTAGTGGGAGGACATGTGCCGCGTTCCAGATCTTAGGGATAACACCAGAAACAATTGTCAAGTAAAAAAGATAGGTCAATGGTTCTGCAATAAGTTGGGCAGAGAGCTGCAGTAATAAGGAATCAAGTGAATCACCCCCTATGGATGTTTTTACATCACTGAGCACGGTTACATGCACACAATAATACGATTATTGTTGATAGTCAGATTAAATAATAGTTTGTTTAAGAGTTTACATGCTTTGCAAGAAGAACGATTTCCCTAATAATCCTGTTTACATGGACACATCTGAAGAGACTTAAGGACTCCCCTAGTGGAATTTTCAGAGACTATCCTTTCAAACAGGTGGACAGCTGAAGCAAAATGGTTATTAAAATGTTGTCTAGTAGGGAAAAGGAAAGGGGGATACCTAGTCAGTTGTACAACTGAATGCATTCAACTGAAATGCGTCTTCCGCATGGGACCAGAGGCTGTCAAAACTTGCTGGGGCAACGAGGAGGTGGAGTTTTGTTTCAAAGATTTGATCGCTTTCCAGATGTTGGCTGGATTACCACCACTCGCCGATACAGAATTCAAGAAATATGTTTTGCTTTTCTAACAAGAGCTAGACCGCTATTTCTCAAATGTGAAGGACTGCCAATCAGATGTAGAATCAGTCAGTCTTAGCTGACAATTCATGCGCGAACCAATTATTAAATCTATCTTTCACCCTTAGCTTTTTGTACGGTGCATGTTTATCTGCAACAGCGTTAAACAGAGAAACAAACAAAATATTGAACAACAATTAGTGTTGCATAGAAGTGTGTGCTGTAGCATTTACTTTTCAATTGTTCAAACCATCACAAGATGCACAGCCAGCAAGGCTTGTTGACTGTGTGTCACTCACTCCATCTGCGCGCTTTGCCACACACAGATAGCCAGATAGGCCTAGGCTTCTACACATCTCTTTGGTGCCACCACAGTAGAATAGGATATTCGAAAAGATTTGGCTCCCTAAATATATTTTGTTAATGTCACAATTCCTCTCGTCACTCCCATAGTGTGCGAGCCAAATGCGTAGTAGTCTTTATTTTATTTTTACCTTTTGTAAAACATTTTAGGGGATGGCCGCTAGGATGCGATAACATCGTCTATGGGCAAATGCAGAAAATTCATTCACATTCCTCCTATGTACTCATTTTAAGTCACCCTTTTGGCCGATGGCGTTACATAACTTTTATTGGGGGGGGGGGGGCGGGGGGGGCGACAAGTAAAACTTACGGACAAGTAAAAAGTCTGTCCTACAAGTGGCTAAAAAAATTCATGTCAAGCACTGATTGTTTGGCACTAGGGCAGAATGCATTTTTTTGTCACTGCAAAACATTTAAAAACCATTCTGCCCCACACCTCAATAGAAATTTGTGCAAAATTTCAACCGCTCCACAAATTTCTTGTTACCAAACTATGGTTTTGGCAAGTCAGTTAAGACTTTGTGCATGACACAAGTAATTTTTCCAACAATTGTTTACAGACAGATTATTTAACTTATAATTCACTGTATCACAATTCTAGTGGGTCAGAAGTTTACATACACTAAGTTGACTGTGCTTTTAAACAGCTTGGAAAATTCCAGAAAAATTATGTCATGGCTTTAGAAGCTTCTGATAGGCTAATTGACATCATTTGAGTCAATTGGAGGTGTACCTGTGGATGTATTTCAAGGCCAACCTTCAAACTCAGTGCCTCTTTGCTTGACATCATGGGAAAATCAAAAGAAATCAGCCAAGACCTCAGAAAAAAATTTGTAGACCTCCACAAGTCTGGTTCATCCTTGGGAGCAATTTCCAAACGCCTGAAGGTACCATGTTCATCTGTACAAACAATAGTACGCAAGTATAAACACCATGGAACCACGCAGCCATCATACGGCTCAGGAAGGAGACGCGTTCTGTCTCCTAGAGATGAACGTACTTTGGTGCGAAAAGTGCAAATCTATCCCAGAACAACAGCAAAGGACCCTGTGAAGGAAACAGGTACAAAAGTATCTATATCCACAGTAAAATGAGTCCTATATCGACATAACCTGAAAGGCCGCTCAGCAAGGAAGAAGCCACTGCTCCAAAACCGCCATAAGAAAGCCAGACTACGGTTTGCAACTGCACATGGGTACAAAGATCATACTTTTTGGAGAAATGTCCTCTAGTCTGATGAAACAAAAATAGAACTGTTTGGCCATAATGACCATCGTTATGTTTGGAAGAAAAAGGGGGAGGTTTGCAAGCTCGAAGAACACCATCCCAACCGTGAAGCACAGGGGTGGCAGCATCATGTTGTGGGGGTGCTTTGCTGCAGGAGGGACTGGTGCACTTCACAAAATAAATGGCATCATGAGGCAGGAAAATTATGTGGATATATTGAAGCAGCATCTCAAGACATCAGTCAGGATGTTAAAGCTTGGTCGCAAATGGGTCTTCCAAATGGACAATGACCCCAAGCATACTTCCAAAGTTGTGGCAAAATGACTTCAGGACAACAAAGTCAAGGTATTGGAGTGGCCATCACAAAGCCCTGACCTCAATCCTATAGAAAATCTGTGGGAAGAACTGAAAAAGCGTGTGCGAGCATGGAGGTCTACAAACCTGACTCAGTTACACCAGCTCTGTCAGGAGGAATGGGACAAAATTCACCCAACTTATTGTAGAAAGCTTGTGGAAGCCTACCCGAAACGTTTGACCCAAGTTAAACAATTTAAAGGCAATGCTACCAAATACTAATTGAGTGTATGTAAACTTCTGACCCACCGGGAATGTGATGAAAGAAATAAAAACTGAAATAAATCATTCTCTCTACTATTATTCTGACATTTCACATTCTTAAAATAAAGTGGTGATCCTAACTGACCTAAGACAGGGACTTTTTACTAGGATTAAATGTCAGGAATTGTGAAAAACTGAGTTTAAATGTATTTGGCTAAGGTGTATGTAAACTTCCGACTTCAACTGTATATGTTGTGTGACAGATTGATCAATCCCAGTAATTTGTTGCACATGCAAATCCTTGAATCTCCACGTATGCCAGATTTTGGTGGGAAATGTACGCATGGTTGATAAATGAGGCCCCTGGAGAGGAGAATCAGACCTGCACCTTGTCACTTTGTCAATTTATCCATCCTCTCAAAGAGATTGTTGGCTATTGTCATACTGAATAGAGAAATAGATTTCCTCTGACTGTTTGCAATGCTGAGTACATAGACTAAAATGGCATTGTTCGCTGGGTATGTTCACCAAAAGAGGTAGAATTATTCAGTTAAGAAATATGATTGTTATTTTCACATGAACACTGTCAATCCAAATGACTATCAGTAACTACACATTAACTAATGTGGACAGCATGGAGAACACTAATTAGATGACAAATGGAGACTGCCCTTAACCCTTACCTTTGTTTGTTTCCTACAGTAAGATACCGGAGACTTGCAAACTGCTATCCAAACTGCACTCAGAGGCATGCACAAGGACTTCTCAGAGAGACTCTAATCTAGCATGAGAGGTGCAACTGTGTCCCGCCAGTCTGACTGCCAAACCAGCGCCTGTCCCAACTCCCCTCTGCCCAGCTGCCCTTATCTTTGCAATTAGAGGCTCCCGGGCCTCCAGTGCAGCAAAGGATGTGCCAGATCAACGGTATGCAGGCCAGGCCTAACCTCATGGGCACAGATAACTCAGAGATTGTTGCTTTCAAATAGCACTGCCTCATGTGTGTGTGTCTTGTGTGAGGGGAGAAGGCATGACAATAGCAATTTCATTAAGCTCCTCATGAAATTGAAAGTGGCACTAATTAAGATCCTAGGGATTCTATTCAGTACAGGCAGAGTGGTTTAGGCCTAATTGGACGTTAGTGGTTAATTGTGGATAAATGGCAATCAGTTGAAACAAGAGACAAAACAAACAAAACGGAATCTGCCAATGCAAACAAAACTGCCACATCATTTAGCTATTATAACAGACTACATAAAGTAAATTACATTTGTGTCGCTGTGTAAGTCTCTAAGCATCCTGGTCTGTTAAAGAGCCTGGGCGGCTGATATTTAGTCAGATCTCAGACCTGTTTGTGCTGTTTTTGCAGGACCGGGCTCGGTCCAGGAGCCTCCCTCACATCACATCCCAAACCGCAGGGTGGGGAATACCCAATGATGTACAGCGCATTCGAAAAGTTCTCAGACCTGTCACTGGTGTAGAGACGAGTAGGCAGGAGGCATTCGCAGGTTTAGAACTACTGAGTTTATTTCAGCACCATAGATCAAAGCGGGACGAAACCCAAATGCTGTTGTGCTCAAAATGTATCTTCATAAACAAAAAGGCACAGGGCGAACAAAGTGCAAAATATAAAGTATTCAGGAAATAGGAGAGATTCCTTTCAGGAAAACAAGTAACATTTACAATGACCGACAAAGACAAATGGCAGAAGGAGTATATATACAGTGATAGAGTGGGGATAGGAACCAGGTGTGTGTAATGATGACGAGACAAGTCCAGGGTTGATGAGCGAAGGGCGTTTGCCAGCAGTAGGTTTGGTTTGGCAGCAGCTAGAAGGCCGGCGACACCGAACGCCTGAGCTGGATAGGAAGGGGAGCCAAAGCAAAGGCTGGTGTGACAAGACCGCTTGACTTTTTCCACATTTTGTTAATCTACACACAATACCCCATAATGAGCAAAAACAGGTTTAGACATTTTTGCTAGTTTATAAAAAACTAAAACTGAAATATCACATTTACATAAGTATTCAGAACCTTTACTAAGTACTTTGTTGAAGAACATTTGGCAGCAATTACAGCCTCCAGTCTTCTTGGGTATGACTCTTGGCAAACCTGTCTTTGTGGAGTTTCTCTCATTCTTCTCTGCAGATCCTCTCAAGCTGTCAGGTTGGATGGGGAGCGTCGCTGCACAGCTATTTTCAGGCCTCTCCAGAGATGTTCAATCAGGTTCAAGTCCGGGCTCTGGCTGGGCCACTGAAGGACATTCAGAGACTTGTCCTGAAGCCAATCCTGTATTGTCTTGGCTATGTGCTTAGGGTCATTGTCCTGTTGGAAGGTGAACCTTCGCCCAAGTCGGAGGTCCTCTGGAGCAGGTTTTCATCAAGGACCTCTCAGTACTTTGCTCCGTTCATCTTTCCCTCGATCCTGACTAGTCTCCCAGTCCCTGCCGCTGAAAAACATCCCCACAGCATGATACTGCCACCACCATGCTTCATCGTAGGGATGGTGCCAGGTTTCCTCCAGACGTTACGTCTGGCATTCAGGCCAAAGAGTTCAATCTTGGTTTCATCAGACCAGAGAATCTTGTTCCTCATGGTCTGAGAGTCCTTTAGGTGCCTTTTGACAAACTCCAAGCGGGCTGTCATGTGCCTTTTACTGAGTGTGTTCCATCTGGCCACTCTACCATAAAGGCCTGATTGGTGGAGTGCTGCAGAGATGGTTGTCCTTCTGGAAGGTTCTCCCGTCTCCACAGAGGAACTCGGGTTCTTGGTCACCTCCCTGACCAAGGCCCTTATCCCCCGATTGCTCAGTTCGGCCTGGCGGCAAGCTCTAGGAAGAGTCTTGGTGGTTCCAAACTTCTTCCATTTAAGAATGATGGAGGCCACTGTGTTCTTGAGAACCTTCAATGCTGCATATAACATTTTTGGTACCCTTCCCCAGATCTTTGCCTTGACACAATCCTGTCACGGAGCACTACGGACAATTCCTTCGACCTCATGGCTTGGTTTTTGCTTTGACATGCACGGTCAACTAACTGTGGGACCTTATATAGACGGGTGTGTGCCTCTCCAAATCATGTCCAATCAATTTAATTTAAGTTGTTGAAATGTCTCAAGCATGATGAATGGAAACAGGATGCATCTGAGCTCAATTTCAAATCTCATAGCAAAGGGTCTAAATACTTATGTAAATATGTTATTTCTGTTTTTGATTTTTAATACATTTGCCAAAATGTCTAAAAACCTATTTTCACTTTGGCATTATGGGGTATTGTGTGTAGTTTGATGAGGAAAATGTTTTATTTCATCCATTTTAGAATAAGGCTGTAACGTAACAAAATGTGGAAAAAGGGAAGTGGTCTGAATACTAACCGAATGCACTGAATATAAACCCCGGATTACTAATGCTATGTATTGGCCATTGAGAGGCTTCGAAGCCACCGGTCGGCCATATTGGCTCTTCCCAGTATGAGCAGTCCTCCATAAGAATTAATGGAATTCTACAGTATTTCAATTAAAATGTTTCAAGGACAAAATTACATTTATTTAAGTATTTTGTTGTTGTAGTGGGAACAGTTACGTTAGTCATATCTATAAATTATGGAAAATTATTTTATAAATACAAATATTTGTATGTATAGCTCACACAATATAATTTTAAAGTATCCATTAAGTAGGGTGTCCAGCCACTCTGCCCAGAGTGGATGAAAACACGCTTTGGTGATGAAATTTCACTTCCTTTGTCACGACTTCCGCCGAAGTCGGCTCCTCTCCTTGTTCAGGCGGCGTTCGGCAATCGACGTCACCGGCTTTCTAGCCATCGCCGCTCCATTTTCCATATTTCCATTTGTTTTGTCTTGTTCCATACACACCTGGTTTTCATTCCCTAATCACACTGCATGTATTTAGTCCTCTGTTCCCCTCCATGTCTTTGTGTGAAATTGTATTTATGTTATGTGGGTATTGTTACGCGCCATACTTTTGTCTATTGTTCCGTGTTTGGGCACATTTATGTACTTTTGTGCTTTCGTTGGACCGGAATAAAAAGTGCGCCTGTTCACTACACTCTGCTCTCCTGCACCTGACTTCGCCTCCAGTACACACCCTTAACATCCTTATGTTATAAAATACATTTTACCAAGACAAATATGATTCTTCATGTTCTGAATCGTTCAGTTGCGTCTTTCTCTAACATGTCATTAACATTATATCCAAAAAGTCCGATTTCGTAACCTGATACATCCAATAATAAGCACCGAGCTCTATTGATAGAGCGGTTCTGCTTTCTAACTGTGACTTTTGAGGATTTTACATGTTGTGGTGGTATGCAAAGTTGTTTCCAAGGTTTGCAAAATGCCAAATTTGAAAATAAAAAGCTTGCGGTACACTCAGTGCTCCGTTGACATTTCACAAATACGCTTGTTTTTGTGAGAAATCTTCTAAAAAGAACAGGAATTTCACGTTAATATTAAAAGTGTATACTAAAATATTAAAATATTATCTTGAAAAAAATAAATGTCTTAAAATCGATATACATCTTACCTCTATATTGTTTTATGTCCTCCGGATTCAAGAACAAAGATGATGAGTTCAACGGAAAGCCTGTCAGTTAGCCTTCATTCTCGCCCAACATCCAGCCAAGCTGACCCAATGCTATTTTCCTGATTTTTGTACACTTTTTCCGTCTGACCTCCATTGATTTAGTCACCCTAATTTTGGCCATCCTAATACGTAAAAAATTTAAATAACTTTTGAACGGATTATGACAGAGACATGAGGTTTGGACCATTGGTTTTCTTAGAGGACTAATTATTATTATTCATTATTTTAGCCATTGGTCAAAAGATGCGTTGTGATTGGACAACCTACATTAAGGTCTCTGTAATAGAATAAATGTGGCAAAAACGAATGTAGAATATAATTTACAATGGTGAGGGAGTGCCAAGATGGAGGCATGGTGGCGCCAACACAGCGCCCCCATATCAGTCATCTAGTGTATAAATTATTGGGCACTAGGTCTCCCTGCACTTTGCCATTCTTCAATCAGCAGTGTAAGTATGCACTTAATCGAAGAAATCATGAGCTGCAGTCTCTGACAGAGTCTGCTGTGTACGGCCTGAATTTTCAGTGCTGCATCGTGTATGCAGTATGAATGTATTCTGTCCGTGTGTACTGAGAGCTCTGTGCAGTGAGTGCATCCCCATTTATGGGGATTATAGCACTGCAGTGTTTGCCCCTCGCCCTGCCTGACTGCCTGCATGGATGCTTGCCTGCTGCAAATGGGGAAGGTGACACCAATGGATCTCCCCCTCATCCATCTCCCCACTTTATATAAATCACACACATACTTGTAGTCTACACATTGCACATGCACACACACTAATAAAGCTGTGAAAAAATATAGTCTTCAGTCGCATACCAAAAAGTAGGCTAGGTAAATCGAGGTCAGCGATACTAGAGCGCGTTCTTGAATCATGAATTTTGACTTTGTGGAACAGCAGCTAGCCTATACAGCAGAGACCTTGACATCCCATTTCAAATGAGGCCACATGGTGTTCTGTGACACACACACATACACACACCCTGGAAAAGTCACCCTTAGCTTTGGACCGTAACAGAGGAATGAGGACGCAGGTGGACAGCCAGGACACTCCAGTCAATAACCCCCCCCCCGCTCACCAGAGACCTACTGGAGGCTATTTATAGCGGCTCCAGTCCCCCAGTGAGAGAATCGTTGGTAACGAGCTCAGCAGTAGAGCGCAGGCGCAGCACAGTCACTGGGGACCAGTATGGTGATGTGACTGGGAAACAGATTCACTGCTCTCTCTCTCTGGCCCTGTGAGGACAGGACACCCTGTGAGGACACACAATCTAGGGCTCTCTCAGCAGCACACAGAGTACAGGAGTAGACTGGGAGACCAGGTGAGCTGCATTCTCCCTTGCCTCCATCAAATTTAATGCCAACAATCATCGAAGCCCAGAGAGAGATGGAGTAAAACACTAAGAGGACTCATTGAGCACTTGTCTGTATAACATGGGGCCTTTTCTTCTCCTGAGAATGAAATGCAAGATACAACCATATGCAAAATAAAACCAGAATGCAAAATTAAATGACAACTAGGCTACTGCTCTCTTGTTAGTGTACTTAGGCTACTGCACTGTGTGTGGTTCCATGTAAGGCCTTAGAAAAAAGGGTTCCAAAAGGCGGATGTTCCCATAGGAGAACACTTTTTGGTTCCAGGTAGATCTCTTTTGGGTTACATGTAGACCGCTCTGTGGAAAGGGTTCTACACGGAACCCCAAAGGGTTCTACCTGGGATCTGCCTGGTCCTTCTGTTGACATAGGACATACAACCTCTCTGCTGAGTTAGCTGTCAATGTGTTCTGAACACAGCCCAGCCATCAGCCAAAGACAGATCTCTTCTAGCTATTTCTATTTCTTGGAAGGTTGGCCATGAAAAACAAGGGGTGTAATTACATACAAATAGCTATTGCATAACTTTAAGAGGAGGAACGATTTACTCATAGTTATTTTCTCCCTTGTATTGCTTTAGTACCATCAAAGGAATAATTAGGGGAGTGTAGAACTGAAAGATGTCATTTGTTTTCCATTATATATGCCTATCCCTGTTCAGTATAAATGTATGTGTGTGAATGACAAATGACATGATGGCTCACTGCTTGCTTGTTTACCTCTTAAAAACATTTAATGTAATCAAATGAAATAGCGGTCTAGTTGTTAGTCTAGGCTAACTGTCCAATAAATCTCTTTCTCATTACTTTTCTCATTAATCAAATTGTATTTGTCACATGCGCCGAATACAACTGGTGTAGACCTACCGTGAAATGCTTGCTTACAAGCCCTTCCCAACGATGCAGAATAGAAACACAAGATGATTAAAAGAAATACATGAGAATGGAGCTACATTATGACACACACAGTAAACCAATACCAAAATTGCCGCCGTTTATGAGTTTAGGCCTAAGCATCGTTTTGAGGCAGTCATTTGACTGAGCCTGAATGCTTTGACTGTGTAGTTTATAAGCAGATAAATGTAATAGGGCTGCAGCTGACTGTTGTAGAGCCAGTGCAGCACACAGTAGCTCAGTCATAACGACGTCTACCATAATGAACCACTAACTGATTTATTAAATAAATAAACAGCAAACTTTCACTGATAACTAATCTAAACACAACAAAGCCTTAGCTACTGGCTGCTACACGTATACTGTAGCCCTAATTGGGAACAAATGGCAGCCGTACGGTAACCAACAGTAAGTAGCATGTGGAGGGTTTTCTAAAGCATCAGTCGAGTCAACAATCGAAGTTTTTGAGCACTGTAATTACACATTTGTAAACTGTGTTAACTTAAAATCGCAACAGAAAATATGTAGGCCTAATTACTCCCATGTATATGACATAATTGATTGGATGATGATGATTTCTTAAGCAATTTATAAGAATTTGGGCATTAGGCTATAGGCTACATGGACACCATAATTGTTTACTACAGGATAATCAAACTCTGGGCTTCATAATCTTACGCATTCACTGTGAAAGTGTGATGTGAACTTTAAAAAAAAAAATATATATATATATATATATATATTGCTGGAAGAGTTGCTAATTGGTGAGCACTATGTGTACTCAATTATTTATTTGTCATTCATTGTTGCTGCATAGTCACTGAGTAAGCTTGGAAGAGCTAGCCTATTGATGTAAGCAGGAGGGTGTTTTTCTACGTAACCAAATGTACTGGTGGAGGCAGCAGCAGACACAGAAAACAACATCCTGTTGAACTTCAAACAGACACACAAATGAGAAGAGGCACTAGAGTCCACAGTGGTAACAGTGCACATGCATCCACCTCCACCCAGTCCGCAAACATTCATGACAGATGTCTTCGGCTGACTCAGCTTTACCATCACACAAGTCTGTCTTACTGCAGCATTCTCTAACTGTAAGATGTGGCAATGAACATGTCGACGCGAGTTGACCATACATTTTTTAAACACCGGTTAATATAAAATAACCATCAGCTGAAGGTACAGTCAAAGATGGGACAGTGACTGTCACGAGACAAACACAGTGTCGTTGATCATCATCAAAACGGCGATTGCTGTGAAGTGCACTAACTACTGTACTGCTATCCAACCTGTCTTCATAACGACTCTCACAGCCTCACCAAACTTGAGCAACGTAAATGAATAAATAGTTTAAAAAAAGGTGAATATTATCCGTGCTGATTGAAAATATATATTTTCCCCTCACCTGTTCTTTTCAACTCTGCCGCTGGTGCGCTCGTTGGTGTGATGTGATGATGTCGATGGTGGGGCTCGAGTCGCGCGTGGATGTGCCTGCAGGTGGAGCGCGCGAGTTTGGTGCAGTGTCTGCATTTACAAAGACTTCTGGGTAATGTCGTATTTCAACAGTGTGTTCATTTGAGAACTATCTTCTCCTTATGATAACATTTGTATTAAATCGACACCCTCCTCATTTATTTCCTGCAGAGATCAAATTAAAGCCTACACGTACAGATATTTTCAAGTCAAATGAGAAGTGTTGTGACAATATTGATCTAAGACTAAGATGATATGGTTATATTCAAGATAGCATTCATGAAGACAGTCCATTACTTAGAAACGCATTGATCTGACTTTGCTGAATCTGCTAATATATAGGAAGACTAATTTGCACTTCACTTGCACGCTAACGCAAGTAAAAGAAAACGTGCAATTCTTATATATTGACAAACATTTTCTCAAATAATAATACAGAATGTCTATGTTATTGGTCCGGGACCGTTATTCCATAGACTTCATTGTTTTTTCATGCGGAATAAATATAATTGACCTCAAGCTGTCATGCATTTGGCGAATCTACCGTTTATAATAACCTCTTGAATTTACCAGCCGCACACACTCATCATGGCGGCGACCGTAGGTAGTGGAAATGCCCCTGTTTCGGGCACTCAAGCCTTAACCTCGGCTGATCGGAGCTATGAAGGTTCAACATTTCAGTACAGCATGGTCCTGGAGCACCTCATCGGGGAAAAGAGGCCAATTAAGGATCTGAATCCGACCGTTATGGGGGGTCTTCCCAATCCCATGAAAACCGACGACCAGAAGATGATCGAACAGGGAATGGAGAGCTGTGCTTTCAAGGCGGTTTTGGCCTGTGTTGGAGGTTAGCCAGTCTTTCACTATTGTCGACGATATTAAAAATGTGTCATGCATTTGCATGAGTTACTGTACACTTCACAGTTGCAACTAGCCTCTAGCTTTGTCCATACATGGACGACCGAGCAATAGAGACTAAATTGCAACGTGCCTCATGCCTCACCTCATGGTGACAGCTGATTGCAGCTACAGTACAATAGGTACACTAGCTTCTCTCTGCATGCAGGAGGCCGACAATTTATAATGCACATAGTTGTTCCAAATGATTGATCTTTTAACGTGTTGGTAGCTTACTGATGAGATGAGCCACTCACTCTCCCTTGCTGTCTATAATATTGCTCATTCTCACTATAAGGTATAGGAGTAACAGTACTATTTCAATAGTTGATGTAGCTAACACAATCTTGTGACACTTTTCTCTAAAGGGTTTGTTCTTGGGGGAGCGTTTGGTGTGTTCACGGCTGGTATAGACACCAATGTGGGATTTGACCCCAAAGACCCCATGAGAACACCCACGGCCAGAGAGGTTCTCAAAGACATGGGCCAGAGGGGAATGTCCTACGCCAAAAACTTTGCTGTCATTGGGGCAATGTTCTCCTGCACAGAGTGCATCATTGAGTCGGTAGGATGATTCTGATCCTTTTTTTTTCTGCTGAAATGCATCAGAAAATAGTAATAATATGCTAACTAAGAGAGTAGCAAATTGAAAGTAGTCAGTGGACCGGAGGAAGTAAAGATATATTGAAACTCAGCACTAGGTCCATCTTTATTCTGGCAAGCGTGTAAATGCATCACAAGCATGAGACAGCCTGTTATGTTTGGACAACTTGCGGGACCTTAAAGTTGTCATCAACAAATCATATGTAAGCACAAACCACAAAGTTATGTTCAACAAATCATGAGATTTGTTGAACATGGTTAAATAAAATACAACACTTTGATCTTCTAGGCTAATGGGTGTTGATGAAATGAATACCATGGTAATTGTGGTTCTGGAAATACCAATGTGAAAGAATGTGAAAAATCTGGACCCTATCCGAAATGGATCTGTCTTTCCCACCCGACATGCATAAATACATAAACTGAGACCCGCTCCGAATGGACCCGAGGACAGTCAGACCTGTTCCTAAAAGGATCGTGCTGGTTCGGATCCGAGGGCCATTTCAGATCTGAGAGTAGGAAGAGAAAGAAACTGCCAGAGCATCAATAAAGGGCCATCAATAAACAAGCGAAATTAGCCAAATGAGCCACAGTTACATGTCCTTAACTGCCTATAACAAATTGCAAAAAAAACTATTTGTGTTTCGATGTGTAGCATATTCAAAACTTCAGTCTATTTTATTGGTTTTTACTTTCCTAAAACAAGTCTAACTCACAGTTCAGCTGTCGGAGATTTGAGCACTAAATGCATCAGGGCATTGCATGCATATAGGCCTATGTATGATATTCGTGTGTGTGTATATATATATGAGACAAGCCTAGCCCTAGAGACAGAGGTGCCATGTTATTGACATGCATAGGTCTACTTGTCAGATAGGTTGATGTGTATTTTCTGTAATTCAGGGTTCATCTGTAAAAGAGACCTTGGTCTTAGTATGACTCCCTGATAAAATAGGCTACTACTGCTATTCAGATATAGGCATATAGGAGGCTAATTTGTTAATTTTCAATCAGAATATTTTTAGATTAAAGGAGTACCTATGGTAGGCCTAAAACTTTCTTCCTCACCTCAAAGTTCAACTGAGTCAGTTGTAGTACATTCATATCATAGGCCTGCAGTAGCCTAGCTAAGCCTAATAATAACCATACCAAACCTTCACAAAAGTTGCTTAACATTTATTAGGGTAATATCAAAAGTAACTCGTCATTGTTTATAGGGAAAATACTAACAAGTTATTTATTATATTGCGGCATTAAATCAACCTTTGCATCTTAACCCTTTTTTCTTTCCTTTTCATGGTGTGAGTGCGAGTAGCATAGGAGGCCTACCAGTCATTCTATTATATTGCGGTAAACACAACATTACATCCGCAACTTTAATTTGGCCAATGAAAATGGCTCAACAGAATGAAACCTTAAAAACATTACCAACAAAGGCCTACCGTAGGCCTACACAACGAATGACAGCAATAGGCTAATGCGATTTATTTTACAACAGGCCTATTTTTTACTTTAAAGTAAATATGGAGCACAACATTTAAAATAACTTAATTTAGCCAATGAGAATGTCTCATCAAAATGAAAAACTCTTTGCATAGGCTAAAGAACTGATTTAGATGATTAAATAATTTATAATGACTAAACAATTGATAATAAATACATGAAAGGCAGAAAATTGCATCAAACCCGAATAGCGAGTTGCACACAGTCCATTTGTCCACGCCAACGTTTCTCATCTTTGTTTGCTACATTATAAAGACATGTCCAATCAACGCAATCAATAGTAGCCTAGGCCAAGGCTCCTTTTACTTGCTCTCTCTCTCCTCCGCAGCAGGCGCACGTGAGGTGAGCTTCCGGAACCAGTTTCAGCTGGACATAAGCAATACAGTTTATTGAATTGCAATTGGCTGACAAAGATAACAAACTTGTGCAGTTCATCACACAAACATTAAATTAAGAGGACAGGTCCATTCGGTAAATCGGTTTTAATTGCACATTCCTGAGACCTGTAGCAATTATATCAGAACTGACTCAGATCTGAGACACAAGTCAGAATTTGATCTTGGAATTTTGGGTCTGTTGAAACCGTGAAGACATCTACTGGAAATAATGTATTGTGTATTTGTCAGTCTTATACTGCCCCCTTGTGGTGTATTTTACATTACAGCACAGGGGAAAGTCAGACTGGAAGAACGCTGTCTACAGTGGTTGTGTTACTGGGGGAGCAATAGGATTTCGAGGTGAGATATCTACTTAATTTGTCAGTTCAAATGTCTCATGCATTAATATAATTTTGTTGAAAGATAATTGTTTCCCTTCTATCTTATAGCTGGGGCGAAGGCTGGCGTGCTGGGATGTGGAGGTTTCGCTGCCTTCTCTGCTGCCATTGAGTACTATCTTCGGTGAAAACCAGGGCACCTTCTATACCTTTTGAACAATTGTTGAGGGATCACTGTCCCTCTGGACCAGAAACAGACTTTATACCTCGTGGAGAGAAAAACCATCCCTGATAACACTGCTCTGCAGATGGAGCATCTTATCATGAGGATTATCTACACTTGGACAATTCCACGTTTGACCTTTTGTTGACTGTATCCTGTGCACTGTATTTACAGTGATGTCATACAGGGTGGGCCAGTCCAGGCTTATGTGGCCCACTTGTTATGCTGGCTTTGCCTTTATCTAAAAAGTTAAGTCATTGAGATGAACCTCTAATCAGTCGAGAGCTGGCTATTCTCTTGTTTAGTTTTTGTGGGTGAAATTAAGTTTGAATCCATTTGAGTGGTAAGGACAAAAGTCGAAGGTGCATGGGCGACAGCCGAACACTGGTTTGCGACAGCAGCGCTCAGATCAACATGGCAGTGTTGCCATTGTTTATAAAAGGTTTTCATTGTAATGTAGAAATAAACATGTCTCCAACACCCATAACAAACTGGAATCATGTGTACATTATTAAATCACATTTATTTGTATATTACTGCACCCATTAATTGGTTTGTCATGTCTTTGTTTGCATGGGTCAAACAAACACCCTAAAGATAGGTTGACAATAGAACCCGACATTGCATGTAATGGCTTCAGAATGAAGTTGAAGAGCAACTGTCGAGACTTGAAGTCAACATTTCATAAAGTTGTATTGTGGCTACAAGTGCAGTGGTGTTAAGTAGTTTTTTGGAGTCTGTACTTTACTTCACTACATTCATGAAGAAAATTATGTACTTTTTACTCCATACATTCTCCCTGACACCCAAAAGTACTTGTTACATTTTGAATGCTTAGGACTGGAAAATAGTCTAATTCACACACACTTATCAAGACAACATCCCTGGTCATCCCTACTGTCTCTGATCTGGCAGACTCACAAAACACTTTCCTCATTTGTAAATGATTTATGCGTGTTGGAGCGTGCCCCTGACTATCCGTAAATTTAAAAAAACAAGAAAACGGTGCCATATGGTTGGAGCGATGAGACAATTTGGGAGAAAAATACACAAAGAAATGAGGATGATTAGGTGGCCATGATGGAATGGGGCCAGGTTGGACATTTTGGCATGACACCGGGGTTAACACCTCTAAATTCTACAGATGTTTTAAATTCATTCATTGTGGTAAATAATATAAACTGAGTTTGGTGTGTCTGAGACATCAACACACAAACCACTGCTAATTGCTACCGCTTTGAAGTCATTTTTCAATTCTTATGACTTGTTTGGTAACTGCATGCTCAAAAGATTCAGAATAGTTTATTTTCTGCACTGCAATCTTGAGTTTGTGCGGTACTGATAAAATTCCAATACATGAATGTCACTTTTCAACTATCCCAAAGTCCAGTATGCTGCACCAAACCAAATAAAAATATATACAAAGTTTTAAAATATGAATTAGTTGCAATAAAACTGCAAGACAGAATGACAAAACAACGTTTTGGTAGACTTTTATTAATTTGACTAAAAAAGAAAAAAGTTCACATCGACATTTACCCTTGTTAATACAGTATACTCAAAGTAAAATACAACATTTGATTTTCTTTTAATCTTATATTAAAAATATCAAATAGGACTCATCTAACAGTGCTTATTTTAAGATATGTCCCAGGCTAGATAGCAGAAAGGTTGGATTTGTACAGCATTGATGGGAGGAGATTGCCGGTGCCGCAAACTAGCAGTGACAACCTACCTTCGTTACCCAGCCTGATTTGATTGACAAGTTGAACATGCAATAAGGGCATTAAACTACACAATAATCCTATAGATTAACTGGTGTCATTGGACACTAGGAACAGGCTTGCAATGGATTGACAAGAAAAAAGCAAATGTTCCAAAAATGTGTGTGATTTTCTTCCCATAACCCTCATCTCACAGATTGATGTTTCTTTCTTTAAAGAGGTTTAGAATCAACCGTCAGATTTTACACTTTGTGTTTCAGTACAGCTCAGCCAACCTTGGCTGTGAATGAGAAACTTAAAAAAAAAAACATCACTACTTGAAAAAACTTCAAACAACGGACTCCTTTGAGCAATTCTCTAGTTGCACTGGGCCCAGTTTCCCAAAAGCATCTTAAGGCTATGGTTCTAACGATGACTTTAGCTTTAAGATACTTTTGGGAAACCAGCTCCTGGACTGTACAGGCACACTTAATATATATATATTTATAATAAATAGGGCGAATTTGGCCAAGACTCACACAGAGGGAGGGCTGTGCTCTCTAGTCTTTACACATGGAGAAAAAATGTGACAGTGGCCATTCACTGACATGGCTTTACTGGCGGCTTGGAAACGCAAACAGTCCTCAGCTCTTCGCTTTAACACACACACACACACACACACACACACACACACACACACACACACACACACACACTTCTACATAAACACACAGCCCTCCTCCGTCACATGCACAAAGCCAGAGAGAAACAAAGGACTTATTGAACAAATAATATTTATAAAATATGTAAATGCCATTTTCTTGGAATGCCTCTGAAAGAAAGAAAGAGAAGAAGGTGGAGTAAGTAACAGAGCAGCTTCAGGATCATTGAGCTGGTTTCTGGAGGACCCAACAGACCAAACAACCGACAGTGACCCAGTAACATACCAGACCCTGACCTCTAACTGATAGATAGAGAGGTCCCATATTGGTGGCTGTCCGATGGGGTATTGTGGGTCAAAAGTGAGAGGTATGCTGTTCCCTCCACCCCTGCTCTTCACCAGATGGATGTACTGTAATGTAGGGGCCGCTGCTCTATCTCCGCTGACACTAGAAGACGTGACTATGGGATCCAGAGGAAGCACCGTGACTCCTCTTGTCTTCCTCCACATCTGAGTCCATCTCTCAGAGTAGGCTGGGTGGGTCTTAGGGGGGCTGTACAGTTTTAAAAGGGAGCTGGGTGGTATGGGGGTGGGGGATTTGCTGTTGAGTCTTTCGCTCCGGACCCCCAAGAGATTAAACGTCAGTGGAAAAGTAGAGTGTGTTCCGCTTCAGCTCAGCGAAGGAGATGGGAGGATGCTGCAGGTAGTACAGCAACACTTGGACCTGAGATGGGGAGCGAGAAAGAGAGAGATTGAGCCAAAAATAAATGGTGTTTCATTTAAATACCAATTATCATAGTTATAACCAAAAAGGACTAGGATATGGAGCTTACAGAGGCGAATGTGATCTGCACATTCTGTACATGACTCAGAAGGTGACACAGTAAGCATCTCTCCATGATAACTGAGTATCTATCTACTAAACATATGGACATTTAATAAGCCACTGCACAAACAACTGTCTCTCAGTCTTTACAGTAATGATGAAATATGGCATTCTACTGTTAGTGTTATAGCTTTTATGGTGATTTACAGTAGTCATTGTTTATATACGGCCTAGAAAAAGTCCTTTGTGAACAGGAAGTGGTTTCTCTCTCAGCACGGGGCAAAGCTCCAGGAGGGGCTTCCCAAATAGTCTAAATACAGCTGGGGAACCAGACCAGACTGACACGGTTCGAACACACACATCCCCCTCAGCTAACTCTTACATACTCACAAGCAAACGCACATGCACACACAAACAGATATACGCACCCAAGTCACACTGACCTGTGCCATGACGTCATGTGACCAGATGTCAGTGGCCAGGGTGATGTGTCCCTTGGTGACCTCGGACTCAGAGGGCCTGAGCAGGGTGGGGCCAAACACTGTGCCCAAGTTGTGGAGGGACATCTTATTGATGGGCTCATTGTCAGCAACTCTGGAACACAAAACAGACAGATAGACCAGTCAGACTACAGTGACCACAGGGACAGATCGGTATTAGTTCTTTTTCTAGTCATGCGACATGTTTTCTGGTCTGGCCTTGTTACTATGATAACCCATGTTCTGAAGCAATCACTGTCAGTACAGCACAGTGTGTTCTGTGTGTGTTTCTTCTACAAGGACCATGTCTGAACTAAGTTACCATCTGCTGTAACTTATATAAATGTTCTCCATAGCAACAGCAGAGCCATTCATATCACACTTGAAATTCAGCAGAGCTTCCAGCAGGTGTCCTCAGCGTGTCTACGAGAGTAGTCTGTGTACGTTCCTGTTGACTGACTGCAGTGTCCTGCTGGGTGAGAGCTGTACTGGGACCAGACCATAATAAGGTCTCCATGGTGCAGAAGAGTGGAATCTGACCCAGTGCTAGGCCTGTGAACTGACTTCAGGCCTGCCAATAGGTAGAAATCTGATTTCTCTATGGACCTTCCTGCCTGCCAACTTCTGAGATCTCACTACCCTTTACACTGTCGCAGCTTTACACACTATAAAACACCTCCCCTGGTGATAAACATGGCTCCCAGCGTTCTTTTCAAACGTGTCAATCTTACAGCAAAGATTAACTGAAAACTAACTTCTGTAAGGAGGCGTGAGAGTGAAGTAATGTGTAACTGAAATTGACACGGCTGCACTACACATTTAAACTTAGTCTTAGTTCCCTCTAGTTCACATTGTAGAGCTAGATGACAATAATATACTCTCAGACAAATGTTGTCTGACCCGTATTAGGAAACTATGACAAACACATAAACCTGATCTTTTAAAAGTCTGGTGGTGAAAACTAACTTTATTCAGAGTATGAATAAGTCCCCACGCAGGCCATTGCTACTATGGCTGATGACAGACAGCTGGTTCTAGATCAGATGTGAGTGATAGGAAACACTTATGGGTCTCCTCCTAAGTGTTCCTGCCCATGCTAGTGGTTACTAGTCTGTGGTTGGGCTGGGCCCTGCTCTACCATGGTCTTCTAACTGAAGGCAGTTTTAACAGGCACCACCATGATGTCATCCAATCTAGTTCTACACTGCCTTTAGAGACTAAGTAGCACATGGTCGGCCAACTAAAACCATCACAGCTATTTTCAAAGACAAAATAGTAGTAGAGAAGTCATTTTTGGCAGTAAAGTCATTTTTCATTGACTTTAATGTGTTTCCTTCAACTGGACCATAGGTCTAGCTCCTTAACTTCACCACAACAGGTCTGGAAGGCCCAGTGCAGACTGATGCTGATTCCTCTCCAGGGATAGACGTGTGTGTGTGTGTTAGCTCTGTTGACCACACAGGGTCTGGCCTGTACACTCTGATGACTTTTCCCCCTGTCCTCTCTCTTATTGGTGCGGTCACAGTAGCACACCTCATGAAGCTCTCCAGACTACAGTTTTATGGCAGGCTTAAAGAACCACTCGCATGTGGACCGTATTCTGCCCAGAACTCCTCCAAAACCCACTCTGAACGTATTATGCTGCCTGTTAATCTGGCCCAAACTGTCACCAATAGTAGTTACTGGGGCCCCTTATGTGTACACGTGTGTGTGTGTTTGTGTGTGTGTGTGTGTGTGTGTGTGTACCTTTTGAGATGCTCCAGCAGGCTGAGGAAGGTGATGAGGTTAGGGTCAGGCAGGGAGCGCAGCAGATGCATCATGCAGTTCTCCTTGGCTGCAGGGTCCGACAGAGCTGTGGAGAAGAGGAGGCGGATACAGGAGGAAGATACATGGGGAGTATACAGGAGGAGGAGAGGGAAAAGAGAAGAAAATAAGTAAAAAATTACCGCTCTAAGGGGCAAAAATTAACAATCCTTTCAATGTTGTCTTGTCAATGTATCATTTTCTGTGAATAAAAAATGGAATAACCCCTCTCTCTGTTACTGCTGAGAAGCATAATAAATGTATTGATATGGTATTGCATTGAGATGTATGAATGTATGTGGTCTGTTAGAGGTCGTACCTATGCCCTCCATGAAGGCTGGGTACAGGCGGTCAGTGAGCAGGGGCTCTGGCAGCTCACGGAAGTACAGCTTCAGCGTTCCCGCGATGGCATTGATGTCCATGTCACTCAACATCACCAGGATGTCTTTGCTATCTTTGAAGGGGAGAGAGATATATAT
Source organism: Salvelinus namaycush (assembly GCF_016432855.1). Lineage (NCBI taxonomy): Eukaryota > Metazoa > Chordata > Actinopteri > Salmoniformes > Salmonidae > Salvelinus > Salvelinus namaycush. The sequence goes on along the minus strand of NC_052309.1, from coordinate 31,722,242 downwards.
ATATTTATAGAGAGAGAGGGGGAGAAAACATAGATAACGGAAGTGTATCATCCCAACCAAACAACTAGTTCATTTCCAGACTGATCATTCTGGCTCCAGTGATGACATAAGCAACCACACTCTAAAACCCAAACAACCGGAGATCTCAGCTCAGTGAGACATGAACACAGCAGAGAGACGCTGAGGAGGTTAGCATTTGGTTTGGTCTAGGGGCTGTGACTGAGGATGTGTCCCAAATGGCACCCTATGCCCTACATAGTGGGCCCTGGTCAAAAGTAGAGCACTATATAGGGAATAGGGTGGCATATGGGACACAACCTGGATCTGGGACTCCCAGGGAGGACAACACACAGCTGACAGCTGCGGCTCCTCAGACCTGTGTTCTTCCTGTCCTTTCCCACAACTCTCTCTGTTTATAGCCAGGCTGAAGCCCCTCTGCCATGGGCCTGGTAGTCTGACCCCGGCCCACAGTACAACAGAGTGGAAGGACAGGACAGCTCACAGAGGGAGGCTTGTGTTGATAATGTAGAGGTCTGGAATTATTCCTGATAACGTGACCTGACCAGGAAAAACTCATGGCTCTGGTTATAGTTTATATATAGGGCCAAGAGTTATCCCTGGTCAGATGCCATGGCCAGGAAAAAAAGGCTGGGTCTGTTGATGAAGACTGAGGTGTGCTTTGAAGTAGTCTCAGTATGAGCGTTTCTTACTGGTGTCGAATGCTGCTTTGAGGGCCTGGATGTCAGTGGCCACCCCGGAGATCCTGTAGATTCCCACCTCGTCGATTCCCCTCTTCTCCACCTCCTCAATGCACTGGCGGACGATGTAAGGCACCTTGGAGCGCTCGCGCCTGTTGGGGGACACAACCACAATATTCATCAGGACTGATATTGCAGTACTAAACAATGTGATGCTGATGCTAGAAGTGTAATAAACTGAGCAGAAAGATTCATCATGTTGTTGCAGGTATGTTTGAATACAAAATATCAACATGGCTTACTTTGTCACCACACTGATTTTGACCCCGAACACCCCACTCTGTTTTTTGGAGGGCGTTCTCTTCAGACTCAAGTCCCGACTCGTAAACTTCATGGAGAACTCCACTTTGATCTGTGGGAGACAATACATACAAAGCATCAAACAAGCTGCATATTTATTGGTTCATTTGACAGGGACCATGAACAGCAAACATTGCACCAGCTTTTAGCGGCATAGCTGATCTGCAGTCCCTAGTTTAAAATACACAGCTTCCAAGTGCTTTCTTCTGACCATTACACAACATCCAGAGTGTAAGTGGATCCAGCGCTGTTAGATGTTTAAACTTTACGGCTGTTTACGGCTGTGTTCCCGGAGTAATCAGAGAGTTGGCCAAGCTAGTAAAGATAACGTTGCATGGCCCTGGTCAACTGTAACAACAAGCTTCGTTACAATATCCACACACTAATCCCTAACAACAGTCATCTTCTATTAACAGTGTTGAGATGTGTAAATGACTGACAGTATCAGAATTGGCTGGTTTTCCAGACACAGTGTAAGCCGAGTCCTATACTAAAAAGCATGTTCTGTGGAGATTCAACATTGAAAGAGCTTCTTAGTCCAAGAATAAGCTTCATCTCGGTCCCGGGAAACTGGTCCCAAATGTCCCTTACCCCGTTCATCTCTATGACGTCCATGTGCCAGTTCTTAGACTGCACCGTCTGGGGGTCCAGCTGAAATACACAGAAAAAGAGAGCAGAGTTATGTTTGAGTTTCCTTCGTTATAGTTTCTACACAAGCCACATCACTGCATGGCCTCATAGAAGACAGAGAAGGTATGACAATACACGTATTATGGACACAATCACATGGACCCTCACAGAACACACTGTATATCATATATAAGACTGCACCCTAGTAGACACACTAAAGGCTTCTTTCTGGTGCATGTGTTCTATTACTGCTAACGTCCTCTGTCACTACAACCCTGTACCTAGCCATCTCTCTCTGAGTACTCACGATTCACTGCACTGGAGGAAAAAGTATGTTTATTAGGAAACAAACACTGTTTCGCTCCCATAGTCACCAAGACATCAATGTTACATTCTCGCCTATGTTTTGTGTTCTACTTGTCACTACACCCCCAGTACCTCGCTAGGTCTCAGTGATCTGGACCTCTGCATACATAGAGTTCCCTGCACTGGAGGAAGTTGTATGTTTATTAGGACACAAACACTTATGTTCTCTCCCTCTCTAACACCTCCTCCAGATGTCTCCCTCCAGTCATGCTTTGGTGAGGCTCTGAGGAGCTCCTTTAAAGTTCAGCCAAGAGAACAACAAGGGCACGTTACAGTTTGTTTTCCGACCCGAGACGAGCCTCTCCTCTCAACATGGGCCAGAGGAGGAGCAGGGCTATTTTCTGACTGCTGCTGTTTGTGGAGGAAAAATATCCAGTTTTCCATTTGCCTCCTTGATGAAAATTCACAGACAGGCCTGTCTATATTTAAATTACAAAACATCCCTGGGAACTTTATTTTTTCTCGTCATTTAATTTCCAGGACGCTGACATCTGATAAAGTTAAATGGGCTTTACCCCCTGTGTGAATGCATGGTGCACGCTGGGTAATGTGTGAGTATGTGTGTGTTTAGACTGAGAGGAGCCTCTGTAGTCTAGCCAGACTGAGGGCTGTGTGTGGGTCTGTCCCTACCTAACAACATGGATTATCTCTGCATTAAAACAAATTACTGTATATATGAATTGACAAAGCCAACGATCACGTGACACCATTCATTCCTATGCGAATACGAATAGTGCATTGAAGCCAAATAAAGTCTGTTAAGACGCCGTCTCATGGAGACATAACATCAGCAGTATGAGCTATTCCAGGAAGTGATGTTGCAGGCTAGCTCAGTGCTGCCTCCTATCATTCACTAACTCCAGTTAAAGGCTGACCAGGGTATTGCAGGTTGCTATTAGCAGCAGAACTATCCCTATAACTTATTCTGTGTGCGATTTTAAAATAATCAGTTCAAGGACATACATCTGTGTATTAGAAGCTATTATTGGTACCATGATTGTCTTTGGCATTTTTTCTTTATTTATATAACTATAATGTGGGATCCTGTTTTCTGCTAACAATGCCTGCAGTACTGCGGTCGGCATTGAACGTCAGTGGCTTCAATGAGAGGGGGCAGTCGATAAACTTGGATTAGCTAACACAACGTGCCGTTGGAACACAGGAGTGGTGGTTGCTGATAATGGGCCTCTGTACGCCTATGTAGATATTCCTTTCCCCCCCCCCCCTTTTTTATCAGCCGTTTCCAGCTACAATAGTAATTTACAACATTAACAATGTCTACACTGTATTTCTGATCAATTGTATGTCATTTTAATGGACAAAAAATTAGCTTTTCTTTCAAAAACAAGGACATTTCTAAGTGACCCCAAACTTTTGAACAATACTGTAAATGGGGAAAAGCACAACCCCTGGCCCGGTCTCCCTTTCCCAATGGACACTCAGCCCTGTCTCTACCCTCAAGCATTTCAGCAGAGGTCAAGAGAACCTGGCCCACAACCAGATGACAGTTCAACTTACAAGAACCAACAGGAACAAGATGAAACTGAGCACTAGCATAGCAATACAATGGTAGCGAACAGAAAGGGCATCCGCAGTGCTTCCATTGTGTGTTAGCCTATTGTGATGACCCGATTTATTTTGAGAAAGGGGGCTTTCTTGTGTGCTGTATTTTCATCTCAATCAATGTGATTCATGTTCACATTAGTGAAATGAGGTAAATTTGATACATATGTGACCCCAAACTTTTGAACGGTAGTGTACATTTGGCTGTCTCTAGGGGTAAGCAGCAGCCATGGCTGATGTCTGGCTCACACTCTTCACTGTGCTCAGTACACAGGCAGCGCTTGCCTTTTTCTCATGATGCCCTGGGAGAATAGAGCTCTGACCTGATCTATGATGAGAAGTGTGTGTGTGTTCGGTACACACACACCAGAGCCACTCTGACTAGCCTAGCACTTCTACAGCGAGGAGCTAATGCCTTTTATAGGCCGATTCAGCAGTTCCCTGTGTATCACAATTACACTTATGTCATTACTACCTTCCTAGATTATGTGCTTGTCGGTCTTAAAAGCCCCATAATCGTTTATTGCTGAGCGAGCGCAAGGCCAGCACACTTACCTTATCGTAACTTTACAGTAGGGTAGAACTTTATATTTAGGGAGTGTAATTAATTACCTAATAAAAAGCTTTTTTTGTATCAGTTATTAAGACATCTATTACCATTAGGGGCAATTTTCCAAGCAGGGTTGCGCTTTAAAGAAGGTTGCCATAATCATGGCTATGGGTCCTGACTACACCAGCGCCAGGAGTCTTTCTGGGCAGGAGCCCAAACAGACTGATGGGGCCTCCTGTACCCATGTAGCCCCCCAAAACAGGCCCTAAAAACAACATACAGTGTATCTCTCGCTCTCGACATTATTACAAATTAATGGAGTCAAATTGGGTTTCATAAAAATACAAAGACCCTTTAATGCAGCCGAGCTGTGTGCAGTCAACACACCCACTGGCCCCTCAACCACTCCACCCGTTGACTTCTAATGCTATGCTGCTTTATTAAGAACTCCAGGAACAACTTCTGCCCCTATTTATTCATTTTCCTTGCCTGGGAAGTGAGCTGATTCAAGGGGAGACAGACCACATTGCTAAGGTATTATTTATAGTGCAAACTGCAACTGAATCAGTACGGTTCTACACTATATATTCTCATCCTATCACAGAGGATGGATGGATGGGAGCAAGTTAAGTTATATGAAAATGTTGCTTTGAAGTTTAGACATGGAAATAATGATCTCCCCAGTGTGACTTGGGGTTGTGCCCAGCTGGCTGGTTAAACAAAGGGAGATGATGAAAAAACATTGTCTTGAGTGACAGTCCAGGAAACCAATCAGAGGGAAGAATATATGAGGTGCACAAAAAGAAAGGGGGCGGGTCCTCAAAGTCTTCAAAATCCCAAGAGATGAATCACAGTGCCAAAACCTCCCTCTCCAGAGAACTTCTGAAACAAATTGGTAGCGTGTGTTTGTAGAAGAAAGAAATACTAGAAGAAAGACACAAGGGCTGGTGGAAGGATAATGGATATAGAAAACATCCTAAACCAAACGATGGTTCCAATTAGGACCTCATCACTCCTCCAGAACTCAAAGCCTCCATTATGCTGCCTAAAACACTGACTGACTGGGGAGAGGATCATAACACATGATGATAGTGTATAAATGCATATCCACACTGAATACACTGTACAATCATCTCTCTTTCATGTGGCACAGAATATACTGCATGATTAAAATAGAAGAGGTAAAACTATGAATTCTATTAGTGCTTAAAATGTCAAATACAGGCCTTTGAGAGAAAAGCGAGCGAGCCAGAGAGAGAGAGAGCGATGACAGAAAAAGCATGAGGGTGAGTCTGTGCATAAATGAGTAGCGATGTGATGTGTTCCGTTTATCCATCATGATGCTCAGTTTGGTGGGAACGCATTGTTCTCTGAGCAGCCCCTAGGCTCTGAGGGCTGACTCTCTTAGAGTGTGTGTGTGTGTGTGTGTGTGTGTGTGTGTGTGTGTGTGTGTGTGCAATGCTAAATGACCAAAAGTATGTGGACACCTGCTCGTCGAACATCTCATTCCAAATCATGGGCATTAATATGGAGTTAGTCTCCCCTTTGCTGCTATAACAGCCTCCACTCTTCTGGGAAGGCTTTCCACTAGATGTTGGCACATTGCTGCAGGGACTTGCTTCCATTCAGCCACAAGAGCATTAGTGAGGTCGGGCACTGATGTTGGGCGATTAGACCTGGCACGCAGACGGTGTTCCAATTTATCCCAAAGTTCTTAGATGTGGTTGAGGTCAGGGCTCTGTGCAGGCCAGTCAAGTTATTCCAGTGTGCAAGTTCTTCCAGTGTGCATGGGGGCATTGTCATGCTGAACAGGAAAGGGCCTTCCCCAAACTGTTGATACAAAGTTGGAAGCACATAATCGCCTAGAATGTCATTGTATGCTGTAGAGTTAAGATTTCCCATCACTGGCACTAAGGGGCCTGGCTTCAACCATGAAAAACAGCCCCAGACCATTATTCCTCCTCCACCAAACTTTACAGTTGGCACTATGCATTCAGGCAGGTAATGTTCACCTGACATCCAGCTAACCCAGATTAGTCTGTCAGACTGCCAGATGGTGAAGCATGATTCATCACTCCAGAGAACGCGTTTCCACTGCTCCAGAGTCCAATGGCGGTGAGCTTTACACCATTCCAGCCGACACTTGCCATTGCGCATGGTGATCTTAGGCTTGTGTGCGACTGCTCAGCCATGGAAACCCATTTCATGAAGCTCCCGACGAACAGTTCTTGTGCTGACGTTGCTTCCAGAGGCAGTTTGGAACTCTGTAGTGGGTGTTGCAACCGAGGAGAGACGTTCAGCACTCTGCGGTCCCGTTCTGTGAGCTTGTGTGGTCTAACAGTGCTCGGCTGAGGCGTTGTTGCTCCTAGACGTTTCCACTTTACAATAACAGCACTTACAGTTGACCGGGGCAGCTCTAGCAGGGCAGAGATTTGACGAACTGACTTGATGGAAAGGTGGCATCCTATGACGGTGCCACGTTGAAAGACACTGAGCTCTTCAGTAAGGCCATTCCACGGCCAATACCAGCGCCTCTACACAAGTACCCACGCACACTGTGTTACTATGGCAACCGAGAGGGGGAAATAATTATTGATGGAAAGTGAGTGGATGAGAAGAGAAGGCAGGAGGAGAGCCAACTCAGGTTACTGTGAGGTCACCACTTATCTGCAGTGTGCTTCTTCACACGGTATAGAATAGGTCAGTGAATAGTGGCTGCCACGTGTTCAAATTTAAGGCGCATCCACTGAGTATACATCAAACATTCACATATGCAGGGAAACACAACAAACTATACACACACATACTGTACTTGGCATATGATGAGATGCCCTTCTACTCGTCCCGCTGCTGTTGCCTATGGGGGACAGAGCACAGACCAGGCAGGATTGAAGTAGGTAGACAAACAGATGCTGAGGTCCCTCTGGAGAGGTTTCTATTCTAGATACCTCTCCACAACTCTCCGGAGTATACTGTATCTACAACACATGGCAGTCTCCATCTCCATCAACCGGTTACCTGCTTCTAACATAGGACATAAAATGACAGATCTAGGTTGGGGAGTTTGGTGAAAGAAACTGGTTTATGAATGATGCATGTGAAACGGTAATGGGTCTTCTGGGGAAGAAAAACAACTGTAGATGGTATATACAGTTGAAGTCGGAAGATTACATACACCTTAACCAAATACATTTAAACTCAGTTTTTCACAATTCCTGACATTTAATCCTAGTAAAATTTCCCTGTCTTAGGTCAGTTAGGATCACCACTTTATTTTAAGAATGTGAAATGTCAGAATAATAGTAGAGAGAATGATTTATTTCAGCTTTTATTTCTTTCATCACATTCCCAGTGGGTCAGAAGTTCACATACACTCAATTAGTATTTGGTAGCACTGCCTTTAAATTGTTTAACTTGGGTCAAACGTTTTGGGTAGCCTTCCAAAAGCTTCCCACAATAAGTTGTGTGAATTTTGGTCCATTCCTCCTGACAGAGCTGGTGTAACTGAGTCAGGTTTCTAGGCCTCCTTGCTCGCACAGGCTTTTCAGTTCTGCCCACAGATTTTCTATAGGATTGAGGTCAGGGCTTTGTGATGGCCACTCCAATACCTTGACTTTGATGTCCTGAAGCCATTTTGCCACAACTTTGGAAGTATGCTTGGGGTCATTGTCCATTTGGAAGACCCATTTGCGACCAAGCTTTAACTTCCTGACTGATGTCTTGAGATGTTACTTCAATATATCCACATAATTTTCCTGCCTCATGATGCCATCTATTTTGTGAAGTGCACCAGTCCCTCCTGCAGCAAAGCACCCCCACAGCATGATGCTGCCACCCCCGTGCTTCATGGTTGGGATGGTGTTCTTCGGCTTGCAAGCCTCCCCCTTTTTCCTCCAAACATAACGATGGTCATTATGGCCAAACAGTTCTATTTTTGTTTCATCAGACCAGAGGACATTTCTCCAAAAAGTATGATCTTTGTCCCCATTTGCAGTTGCAAACCGTAGTCTGGCTTTTTTATGGCGGTTTTGGAGCAGTGGCTTCTTCCCTGCTGAGTGGCCTTTCAGGTTATATTGATATAGGACTCGTTTTACTGTGGATATAAATACTTTTGTACATTTTTCCTCCAGCATCTTCACAGGGTCCTTGTTCTGGGATTGATGTGCACTTTTCGCACGAAAGTACACTCATCTCTAGGAGACAGAACGTGTCTCCTTCCTGAGCGGTATAACGGCTGCGTGGTCCCATGGTGTTTATACTTGTGTACTATTGTTTGTACAGATGAACGTGGTACCTTCAGGCATTTGGAAATTGCTCCCAAGGATGAACCAGACTTGTGGTAGTCCACAATTTTTTTTCTGAGGTCTTGGCTGATTTCTTTTGATTTTCCCATGATGTCAAGCAAAGAGGCACTAAGTTCGAAGGTTGGCCTTGAAATACATCCACAGGTACACCTCCAATTGACTCAAATTAAGTCAATTAGCCAATCAGAAGCTTATTATATAGAGCCATTATTGCATGGAACTCTGTTCCATCTCATATTGCTCAAATAAACAGCAAACCTGGTTTCAAAAAAACGAATAAAGCAACACCTTACGGCACTACATTTGTGTGTATGCATTGATATCTAGGCTACATGTACCTTTATTAAAAAAATTTAGTTCTGTCCTTGAGCTGTTCTTGTCTATGAATGTTCTGTATTATGTCATGTTTCATGTTTTGTGTGGACCCCAGGAAGATTAGCTGCTGCTTTTGCAACAGCAAATGGGGATCCTAATAAAATACTTTCTGAAGGCACTGTACACATACATACATACATACATACATACATACATACATACATACATACATACATACATACATACATACATACATACATACATACATACATACATACATAATGTACGTGGAACTTTAAAGCACTGGTATGTTTCACAACATGACAATGTTGTAAATTGACAATGACATCAGGGAAGAAACGTGTGCACTCTGATTATACAGACGCTCTCCATAATCTTTAATTAATCCATTGTTGGATTAATTAGGAATGTTAATGTATTTTGGCAGCGATATTTAAAGCATAACTTAATTATGATAAAGTATGGAATTGTCATACACTGAATTAATTAATTCCTTTTAATATTTTATTTTGTACTTCGCTACATTCCTTGTACCTTTCACTTTCTGTTCACTGGGACACTACAATTTAAATATTTATTCAGTGACTGACTGTTCTGTTATAAATTAGCAATAAGCAGCAATGTTCACATCCAGTTTAATTAGAGACTAGCTAGCTCAACTGCATGGACCGTGGGTTTCATTTGATTAAAAACACCAACCTAGGGATTGTTTTTGTTTATTAAGTCCTGTAAAAACAAGACCCTAATATTTTTTTCTGCTAACAGGTTATATTATCGGCTTGATGATTGTAAACAAAAGCAATATGAGATTATGATAGTCTGTCAAAAATTAGCTGTAGATTAACATAAGTGTAAATACACATAATATAGTAATTATGTAAATCCCTCTACTTAGTAATAATATGATGCCTCGGTAAACAGCTGCTGATGTCATGATTGACATGTGAGAAGGCCTCCGTGACTCGGTTGCCATGAGCTTCCTGGCAAGACTTCCTGGTTTGAGCCAACCAGCATGCTTCTCAGCAGTTGGAGAGTTGTGATTGGCCATAGACCAGCCCAAGCAACCTATCACAGCCTTCTAAAGGCAGTGTGTCTAAGTCATACTGTATAAGATCCAGCTTCATAAACATCATGGAACATAAAGGCATCTGCTTAAAGACAAGGCTTATGCAACAGCATGTTCCTGCCTGCAGCAAGTGTGACTAACACTGATGATTTATTTACATGTATATTTAGTACAGGAGAGCGCGTGACCTGTCCTTTAGACACCAGCAGGGACACGAATGTTCTCAGTTCTGTTCACTACAGAGAGAGGACCCATGCAGGGCAGCCTCACAGTAGCCTGCAGAGTGGAGGACAGAGAGAGGACCCATGCAGGGCAGCCTCACAGTAGCCTGCAGAGTGGAGGACAGAGAGAGGACCCATGCAGGGCAGCCTCACGGTAGCCTGCAGAGTGGAGGACAGAGAGAGGACCCATGCAGGGCAGCCTCACAGTAGCCTGCAGAGTGGAGGACAGAGAGAGGACCCATGCAGGGCAGCCTCACAGTAGCCTGCAGAGTGGAGGACAGAGAGAGGACCCATGCAGGGCAGCCTCACAGTAGCCTGCAGAGTGGAGGACAGAGAGAGGACCCATGCAGGGCAGCCTCACAGTAGCCTGCAGAGTGGAGGACAGAGAGAGGACCCATGCAGGGCAGCCTCACAGTAGCCTGCAGAGTGGAGGACAGAGAGAGGACCCATGCAGGGCAGCCTCACAGTAGCCTGCAGAGTGGAGGACAGAAAGAGGACCCATGCAGGGCAGCCTCACAGTAGCCTGCAGAGTGGAGGACAGAGAGAGGACCCATGCAGGGCAGCCTCACAGTAGCCTGCAGAGTGGAGGACAGAGAGAGGACCCATGCAGGGCAGCCTCACAGTAGCCTGCAGAGTGGAGGACAGAGAGAGGACCCATGCAGGGCAGCCTCACAGTAGCCTGCAGAGTGGAGGACAGAGAGAGGAGGTTCTTATGATTGGCGGTTGCAACAACGTCTCTCTGTTTAATCTTCTGTTAACTCATAGAAGGATGATTCTCATGAAACCAGTTTTAAAATGTCTGTAGCAAATTGAGGTACAAAACCATGATGCATTTGCTAAAATCTATTATAATTCTGAGAACTAAGATGTCTAGTTTATGGGAAAGTGTCTTATTTTAAATACATAGAAAATTTGCGCCTGAATTACCGAAATGCGTCCGGATTACATTTAGGTCATGTTATACATTACATCATAATAATAGTTATGAAAATGATAAGTACAGATCCTAATCTCAGTGATTCAAGAGAATATATATATTTTTGTTCACAGTTTCGTGAGAATGACCCAAAAGTGCTTTTTCAATTGCATTATCAAACACATTTTCAATACCTTGATGACTTTCTTCTTGGTCTTGGATGGAAAGTGTTTATTAGTCCGTTAGCAACACCATTGATAGTGTTTGAGAGGATATTTTGTTTCACTTTCATTCCTCTAGTCTAGCCCGAATGCTAATAGTCTGTGTTGGTAGACACTTGTTAGCCAAAACGACCCAGGCAGGCTTACAAAAACAACATTTGAGAGTGCGCTGACCTTGGTACGCAGCTGGAGGTTGAACGTTTGAAGGGGTACGGGACTGTAAAAAGTTTGGGAACCACTGTCCTAGACTATTTGGATGATTCATGTAGGCCCCATGGAGGGAGAGACGGAGACAAAAAATACCCACTCTTCTACCAGGGGCAGCAGGTTTGACCCAGCCCAGCAGGGAGAGGGTCATCTTGGGTAGCAGCCTGAGGATGCTCCCCTGCCCCCTCCACCCCTCATGGAGCGCATTAGCCAGCCCGAGGGTGTCTGGTGGGGGAGCGTGGGGGACAGTGAAGGGCTGGACCCCCTTTAGTGACAGTCAGATTTATATGCCCTATAAAACACTCCATTAGAGTACTGGCTGGCATTTTAAGGCCCTTTAAAGAGGCACGGGGGTATGAAACAGTAATATGTCATCTACACTAATCAGCATACTCAAATGGAATACCATCATTTTCTGTGTGGAGAAATATGATTAGGGATTGGGATGGGCGTAATTGTTATACTTCATACTCTGTCATACTCCAAACCAGCAGGAAACTGCTGTTCCCGTTTTCCCTGCTTTTGCTCGTCATGATTCCTAAGGATACTGTAACTGACGCCCACCAAGGGGTAAAAAAAAACATTATAAACTGGGTGGTTCGAGCCCTGAATGCTGATTGGCTGACCGCCGTGGTATATCAGACCATATACCACGGGTATGACAACTTTTATTTTTACTGCTCTAATTACATTGGTAACCAGTTTATAATAGCAATAAGGCACCTCGGGGTTTGTGCTATATGGCCAATATACCACGGCTAAGGGCTGTCGAGACACTATGCTGCGTCGTGCTTAAGAACAGCCCTTAGCCGTGGTATATTGGCCATATACAGCACCTCCTCGGGCCTTATTGCTTAAATAACTCGCCAAAATGGAAATCAGTATTGAAGAGGACATAGCCTCAAAACACAATTAACAGAAAACATAATGAACACGGTATTTAAGAAGGGGCATAATATCGGATTCAGCCTCGAATAAACCTTTTCTCTGCCAGCCTAAGCTCTACTGGAGTCCCTCCCGCTTCTTCCTCTGCATAGTCTTAATTAGAGCTGGAAAATAAATGATCCTGTGTGCTCAGTCAGTACACACCTCCCTCCCAGTTTAAAACTCACTAACACACGTTAAACAAATACACACACCCTTCGTCTTCCTCAATCTAAATCTCACTAATACATGCTAGCAGCTACACGCCGTCACGCCCTGCAGTCCTGTTCAACACGCCGTCACGCCCTGCAGTCCTGTTCAACACGCCGTCACGCCCTGCAGTCCTGTTCAACACGCCGTCACGCCCTGCAGTCCTGTTCAACACGCCGTCACGCCCTGCAGTCCTGTTCAACACGCCGTCACGCCCTGCAGTCCTGTTCAACACGCCGTCACGCCCTGCAGTCCTGTTCAACACGCCGTCACGCCCTGCAGTCCTGTTCAACACGCCGTCACGTCCTGCAGTCCTGTTCAACACGCCGTCACGCCCTGCAGTCCTGTTCAACACGCCGTCACGCCCTGCAGTCCTGTTCAACACGCCGTCACGCCCTGCAGTCCTGTTCAACACGCCGTCACGTCCTGCAGTCCTGTTCAACACGCCGTCACGCCCTGCAGTCCTGTTCAACACGCCGTCACGTCCTGCAGTCCTGTTCAACACGCCGTCACGCCCTGCAGTCCTGTTCAACACGCCGTCACGCCCTGCAGTCCTGTTCAACACGCCGTCACGCCCTGCAGTCCTGTTCAACACGCCGTCACGTCCTGCAGTCCTGTTCAACACGCCGTCACGTCCTGCAGTCCTGTTCAACACGCCGTCACGCCCTGCAGTCCTGTTCAACACGCCGTCACGCCCTGCAGTCCTGTTCAACACGCCGTCACGCCCTGCAGTCCTGTTCAACACGCCGTCACGCCCTGCAGTCCTGTTCAACACGCCGTCACGTCCTGCAGTCCTGTTCAACACGCCGTCACGCCCTGCAGTCCTGTTCAACACGCCGTCACGTCCTGCAGTCTGTTCAACACACACTCTCTCTCTCTCTTTCCTTCCTCTGCTTCTTAGCACCTCTTAACAGCATGCGCGTGGTAGAGTGGTAATAGTAGGGATTCTATAGCTGCTCCGGTTCAAAGCCTGATTCTCTGTGGTGCTGTAGGAGAAATATGGAGGGGAATAACTCACACTTTATGACCCCAGTCGGGTGAGGATCGGGCTGGGACAGAGGTCATTCATAGACCTAACGTTTACTCAGACCCAACCATCAAAGACTCATTCAACGTGAATGAATGAGACCTCATAGCTGCATCCACGATGGTGAAAGCATGCTCCTATGGGAGGATGTCTGTGTTAGATAGAGAGAAAAAAGAAAGTGCATGATCAAGTGTGTGAAAATATGTGCAAGCGTTAAAGTATGCATGTGTGTGTGAAGGTGTGTATTATACTGTGATTATGAGAGAGGTACAGATGTGTAAACACAGGTCAATGTGGCTCTGTGTGTGTAAACTGAGTATCAGTGTATTTTGAAAACCAAGAGTGTGCAGCACTTAGCTGAACAAACCAATTTATGTAATTTAAATATAAGAAGCAAAACAACCCAGCCTACTCTCCCTCCTTTCCTCCTCTCTCTCAGATTCACATATCAGACCTGCAGTGCGGGAGGACTCAGAAGGACTCAGCCAGGAGGGGTGTGTGGACAGGTCTGGGATCAGCTGAGATCAGCTGATATCGATGGGGTAAAGCTGAAGGGATTTCTGCCTGTAATCCAGGCCTGATCCTGGTTCAGGCTGCAGTGTCAGGAGAGACTAGCAGAGGAGATATACCTGTCACTGTCAGCTCCAGCCATCAGAAGCAGCGAACGCTCTTTATTGACCTGTCTAAAGCAGACCTGTTCAAATACTAAGAATGGTCAGGGATTTGCCTGTGAAGCTCAATCTATTTTAAATGATTTCAAATGATACATGAAATGATTTCAAATCGTATTTGAACCCAGGTCTAAAGTGCTGCTGCAGACAGAGTTCACTCCAGCCCTGATCTTGGATCCTTTGTTCTAGTATAGCACCACGGTTTTGTCCTCCTTTATCCTGCACATCAATTACTGCTGTTGCTCAAAGTGCTACCAGTGCAGAAATATACAAACCTAGTTTCCTCGGTCTAACACTGTGTATTGCATGTTCACAGACATACACCTTGAAACTCCCACCATATTAAGCAGTAGAGTGGCGAATGGTTACCAGCACATTGATATAAAAACAGGCATAGACCAACTGCCTCTGTAAAAGACCTGTAGCACCGGGGATAAAAACAGACATAGACCAACTGCCTCTGTAAAAGACCTGTAGCACCGGGGATAAAAACAGACATAGACCAACTGCCTCTGTAAAAGACCTGTAGCACCGGGGATAAAAACAGACATAGACCAACTGCCTCTGTAAAAGACCTGTAGCACCGGGGATAAAAACAGACATAGACCAACTGCCTCTGTAAAAGACCTGTAGCACCGGGGATAAAAACAGACATAGACCAACTGCCTCTGTAAAAGACCTGTAGCACCGGGGATAAAAACAGACATAGACCAACTGCCTCTGTAAAAGACCTGTAGCACCGGGGATAAAAACAGACATAGACCAACTGCCTCTGTAAAAGACCTGTAGCACCGGGGATAAAAACAGACATAGACCAACTGCCTCTGTAAAAGACCTGTAGCACCGGGGATAAAAACAGACATAGACCAACTGCCTCTGTAAAAGACCTGTAGCACCGGGGATAAAAACAGACATAGACCAACTGCCTCTGTAAAAGACCTGTAGCACCGGGGATAAAAACAGTATCTCCTAAAAAAAGAACCTTCTTCCTCCAACGCATGAGTCATGGCCTAGAACCTGAAGCAAAGGCATATTTACAACAGCAGCTGTGATTGTGCGTGTGTGTGTATATGCATAAGTGTCTATTCCCCAGACAGAGGAGTCAGTCCAACTTGAAAGAGCAGTAAGCTGGACCATGCTTCTCCTCAGCCTGGCGTTCTGGTGACAGTAATTGCCATGTCTAATTAGGTAGGAATGTGTCAGTAATGAGTCTCACCCCGGGTTCCCAGGTGCCCTAATGAGTCTCACCCCGGGTTCCCAGGTGCCCTAATGAGTCTCACCCCGGGTTCCCAGGTGCCCTAATGAGTCTCACCCCGGGTTCCCAGGTGCCCTAATGAGTCTCACCCCGGGTTCCCAGGTGCCCTAATGAGTCTCACCCCGGGTTCCCAGGTGCCCTAATGAGTCTCACCCCGGGTTCCCAGGTGCCCTAATGAGTCTCACCCCGGGTTCCCAGGTGCCCTAATGAGTCTCACCCCGGGTTCCCAGGTGCCCTAATGAGTCTCACCCCGGGTTCCCAGACGCCCTAATGAGTCTCACCCCGGGTTCCCAGGTGCCCTGCTGAGAGGATCGTTAGTCATATCCAACCTCTACCAATGCAACACACTCTGGGTATAGGGTGCCCTTAGACACAGATCTAGGATCAGCTTACTATCACCAACATCCTCACCTCAACCATTAGGGGGGGGGGAATGCAGAACTGGCTGAGATCTGTGTCTAGGGGTAAAACTTCTCAGAACAGAACAGCAGAGGGAGCAGTCTCAGACTCTCAGCTACACCAAAACACCCCTGATAACAAACAGATCTGTTATCACACACAGAGGTATATCATCATGCCCATTCACTGGCTTTGCACCGAGGGGACAAAAAGAGCAGAGTGGTAGACGTGGAAGGAGGATGAGAGGGTGAGAAAGTGGTGGGAGGGGTGTAGTGTGTAAAATCACTGTGGTATCTCACACACACGCAGTACTCAGGGCAATAACACTGTAGCTCCGCACCAACAGTAAATTATCCCTTGTACCTAAATCATTCATTTAATGCATTTCACTACCAGTCTGTCATCTAATAGCATCAGCACAGAGCAGAGAGGCAGTGCTTTAGCTGAAGCTACAGTACGAGTTAGGTGTACACAGCGAGACCTTGTCAGTCCCGTAAGACCATAGAAAGAGATAGAAAGAGATGACAACAAACACAGAGAGAAAGAGGGAGTAAAGAGAGCAAAAAAAGTTTAGCAATGACAGAGAAAAAAAAAACGGGACTAAGCTGATAAAAGAAGAGTGAGAGAAAATAACAAAAAAAGAGGACAAGAAATTAAGTAGGGACCTTTTGTCTGAGGAGCTTGCTGCGTACGCGACCCCATAGCTTGGCCCCGGTGTTGGTGTGCCTCTTGATGGCTGAGGAGGGGGTTTCAGGCTGCTGAAGCTGCTGCTGGTTGTTCTGCTGCTGGTCCACCACACAGCAGTGCTGCTCCAGCCGCTCACACACTGTGTTCAGGTTCACGTCGGACACCAGGACCTCCGTCATCCTACCGGAGACTGTGTGCAGGGGTTAATATGAACTAACTAACAGGGAGTAAAATCCCAAAGGTATCCACTCCCTGAGTGGTCAGATCCAGCACTGTCCAGAAAAACCTCACGTCTAAGGTTGGGGATTTGTCTTCTAAATGTTGAGACGAAAAAAGGTCTCCCTCAGTTGATGTTCATTTAAGAAAAAAGGTGAAAATGTCCGTTTCAAATTTTAAGATGAGGCAATAAGGAAGGCACAAGGTATGACAGGCAGTTTCAGTCCGTGAGAACAGAGAATCCTGATATGGTTTTCAGTCTTCTTCTAAAGCCGGAGAATTCCACACTGGTCCCTCTCTGGGATGTCAAGATTATTCCACACTTTGCTTCTGCCAGCATCTCCACAGCTCACAATCTGATTTCCAGTAACGCAAACAGAGACACGGAGCACAGTGTGAGGGGGAGCGCGAGAGAGAGGAGGGATGGTGGGAGAGAGGGGGGGGGAGCGTGGGCAGAAGGAGGGGGAGTGAATGAGCTGCTGCCGTCACCAGCCCTGTTTCTCCAGATGTGAGAACACACCTCCAACAAACTGAGAAAAAGAAAGAGATTAAGAAAAAAAACTAGAGAGAGAGAGAGAGAAAGATGACAAACCCTGTTGTGTGCCTTTCCTCTTAGCGTTCATGCATGTCATAATTTCCCACAACTGGTAACCAATCAAGGAAGTGAGTAAAAGAGGGAAAGTAAGGAATGTGAGGGAGAGAGAGAGAGAAGAGGGCAATGTGACTGAGACAAGAGGTTGATTTAGACCCCATCTGAACTGGGACCACATTTCAGCTACATGTAATGGAACCTCAAAGAACAATATGACATTTCACAATATGACATTTTGAAGGGTGAAAAAAAGGTACTAAATGGTTCTCACACTGACACACCCTCTCGTAATCTGACAAGCACATCAGCTCTCTCCCTGTGTGCATGTTGCCATGTGTTTTCTCCACGCTTCCACACTCCACTGAGTCCTCCGCCCATTATGTGTGTGAGTTTATATCAGTTTGTGTGTGTTAAGAGTGGGATTCCACTCCCACTCCTCCAGCCCCTCTCCCCTGCCCCCCTGTCCATAGGGAGATGCAGGGATAATTGACCCCCAGTGTTTCCACTATGCTAGTTAACCCCTTACCCCCACCACCCTCAGCCGTCCAGACACATATCAGGGAATCCTTCATATGGGTTTTTCTATAAACTAGGGTACCAGTGAGGATTTCCTACAATGGAAAACTTGTTACAGCTGTTAAGTCATTGATAATAATCTGCTATTTTTTTTTTTCCATCATTACATTAAGATAAGGGGAGATCATAGCTATATTCAATAAAATTCACGAGTTGATTTAAAACCCTTTATCACGGTTGTTGTCTTGACCAATGACCTTGAGCCTTATTGGATGGGCACTTCTAATGTAACTCTATGGCAGCACGAAGGGTCTTGAATTTTCGAGCTCTACTCTTAGATTTGGTGGTGACGTAGTGTCCCCATAAGTGATAGAACACTGAGCCAATCACGGCGCAACTAGAGAACATTACGAACCCCTACGCTTCGTATTTTCCGCTGGTTGCCCCACCACAGAAAGAACTGAGCTAGGCTGAAACACCTGCATTTTGGAGCTGCCTTACTCAAGAAAGCAAAAAAGAGACCATGTTTGTTTGCGGCTTTATTATCTCAATTATATATATATTTTTTACATTGTTTGCCAAAATAACATGCAAAACAGGCAACCCCCCCCAAAATAAAAAACGTAGCCAAATGTGGGGCTCAAAACAGGCTCTGAATGACAGGTCGCCACTCCTCATTCGTTATGCCGGTGAAGACAGTTGTTCCTGGATCCACTTTGGATCTACTATCCCAGGCGAATTGAGGTTGATCATCTGCTGTTGTCTGCTTGATTTACAGTAGGGTTTTAGATTTAACAGCGAAGGCATCAAGGTAATTAGTTTATGTTTTCATATGTTTTTGTGCCTTGTATTGGTCTCCTGTGCGCAAATATATAGGATAGACTAATGCACCACACCCAAAGCTCTTCCTATGAATTATTCTGATATAATATAATCCTAGACCTGTGTTGTATAGGTTGAGTTATGGGCCAACTTGCATATATTACCTTATATTCCTCTAAGTACACACGTGGAAATGCTTAAAAAATAAAAAAATGTTTCAAACCATTTTGAAATGTTGATCCCAATGTCACACATTGGCCCCATTATTTATAGAAAGACCCATATACAATATATTATCTCCAGCCACTCTGGAGACTACTACAGTGAATCAGAATCTACTCTCAGAAAGCACAACTCGGGATACACAGTCAGACATGGATGATGGATGGTTATGCTGCAAGCTTTGAAAGGGAATAGTATATTGTATAATGAATGGATCGATCCAGGAAAGCCATGCGTGTCATAATTTATCTGGCTCCATATCTATTCTCCATTTATTTCTATGAAGGAGAAAAGGAGAACGACGGAAGGCTGCATTTCATAGCGTAACAGAGACAGATTGTCTCCTCTCCACAACAGTAGCTATGTATGGTCACACAGACCCCCTATGCGCTCCATACTGAGGCTGACTGCTATCTTCAGATAGCAGCACGGAGTCATGGGAGGGGAACACAGAGAGGGTACCAGGCAGATAACACACATGTCATATATGAAAGGAGGAATGCATGCATTGATTGCACAAATACACACAGTAAGATGAGAATCATTCTGAAGCAAATCAGAATAGGCTCTTCCCACAGCCATTATGCCTAGAGACCCATCAGTTTGGTCAAAGCAAGATTAAATCAAAACGAATGTAAGCCAAAAGGCAGGGAGAAGATAGGCCAACTACTCGGTTCAGTACAGTACTTGATCACTGGTATTTCCATTCAAACAAATGTTCACTCTCTCAACAACTCTTATCACAAGTTAAACAAAGCCAGTCAGTGTTGTCAGCCTTCAGCCTGAACTCAATATGATGTCATACATGACCGTGACAGACCACGGGGGTTACGTGAATGACATCTTGTAATGATGATAATAAAACTTTGTTCCGATAGGAGATAGTTAGCGCCCTTAACTGTGAGTATGTGCGTGTTAGGTCTATCTGTGCTTCGGACGGATGGGACTAACTCCTCGTCTCTGCCTGGCTCTTTGCTGTTTTCAATCAGGGGGCTGACCGTAGCAGTAGGAACTCAGCCTGGCAGGGTATTTTTGATTTTTTACTCAGGATTGTAAGCATGAAACATGTATACAGTCTGGTGCATCATTTCTTGGAAAGAATGTCTGGGAACCTTTTATAATTATATATATATTTTGGGTGATTAAGGGAGTCCTAGTCACTTGCATTTTTTGGGGCAGACAACTATGGCACAGCACGAGGCATAGAAACAACATGAACTCCTCAGCCACACTGCTAGATAGTAATGCAAGATTCCACTGTATATTCAATGAAAACCAAAACAATTCACTGAATCATTCCCCATATTCACAATGTATTGGCACAGAGATAAACACCGAATGAGTTTGACCTGAATCCATCATGGTTGCAATCCACCGTGTCCTCCTGCTGTGAATGAATAGCAATGGGCCTTTAAAAAGATTTGTCAGTTCTAGCAGGAAGTCTCCACCTCAGTCAACTGGAACAATCAGCTCCCATTAAATCCCAGCTATACTGGAAGACATACTGGGAGCACTAGAGTCAACTGGCTGTTAGTGTTCCACTGCTTCTCTTTCAACTGTCAACTGTCTCTTCTTCCCTCTGATCAGCCAGACAGCATCAACAACAAAAGGCAATAGATCAGCACCTCTTCCTCTTTTTTTAGAGGATGTCTAGTTAGCCGTTACCCTGCATTGTCTCAAAGGCTTTTTTTAGAGGATGTCTAGTTAGCCGTTACCCTGCATTGTCTCAAAGGCTTTTTTTAGAGGATGTCTAGTTAGCCGTTACCCTGCATTGTCTCAAAGGCTTTTTTTAGAGGATGTCTAGTTAGCCGTTACCCTGCATTGTCTCAAAGGCTTTTTTTAGAGGATGTCTAGTTAGCCGTTACCCTGCATTGTCTCAAAGGCTTTTTTTAGAGGATGTCTAGTTAGCCGTTACCCTGCATTGTCTCAAAGGCTTTTTTTAGAGGATGTCTAGTTAGCCGTTACCCTGCATTGTCTCAAAGGCTTTTTTTAGAGGATGTCTAGTTAGCCGTTACCCTGCATTGTCTCAAAGGCTTCTTTTAGAGGATGTCTAGTTAGCCGTTACCCTGCATTGTCTCAAAGGCTTTTTTTGTCTTTACTGTACTGTACTTCAATGGGAAGTCACCGTCTAAGAGCGATGATGAGAGATTCTATGTTCTTTAAATTCATTTAAAGTATCTGAAGAAAGCTTGGGTTAATTTCCTCTACTGTTAAGGAGTGTTTCTGTTATAAAGGCTGGGGTGTACATATACACATAGGATGATAG
Organism: Salvelinus namaycush; assembly: GCF_016432855.1. Taxonomy (NCBI): domain Eukaryota; kingdom Metazoa; phylum Chordata; class Actinopteri; order Salmoniformes; family Salmonidae; genus Salvelinus; species Salvelinus namaycush. Next base: position 31,700,997 of record NC_052309.1, on the reverse strand, counting down.
AATAGCTTTCTGTGTCCATCAGATGATATAGAATAGAACATGTAGGTGTTTGTTTATCTGTGTGTTTGACAGTGTTGTCTTCCACCACACAGCTTCAGTATAAGGAACATGGGGCTGAGGGGAGAGCAGATCCATTCATCAACATTGCAGCAATATTCTTTCTTGAAGATTGACAGTACAGTTAGTCCATCACTCCAAATTACAATGACATCACACACACAAACACACAGAATTTCACTCAACAGTACCCAAACACACATACTCCTACTTGCCGAAACCTATTCAACACCCCCCCTCCAGTATTTCCTCAAGGCTTATTTATGGAGTTAATGATATGTCAAAATAATGACATGTCTACATCATCTATTCTGCATTATGTGGGATATGCGGAGACCCTGCTTTGGCAGAATCACACACACACACACTTGCGAGTTTGTAGATGCTCACACACAAACACTATAATGATGTCAGGTCCTGGAATGTGTGTAAAGCTTTGCTTGGAGAGAGGTAGAGACAGTCACTTTACCCCTACCTACCTACGCAATTACCTGGACTAACCTGTACCCCCGCACATTGACATAGTACCAGTACCCCTGTATATAGCCTCGTTATTGTTATTTATTGTAAAAACATTTTTTATTGCTTTAGTATATTTTTCAAATTATTTTCTTATTATATAAAGAAAAATGCTAATATTTACTTACTTACTTATTGTTGGTTAAGGGCTTATAAGTAAACATTTCACAGTAAGGTCTACCTACACCTGTTGTATTCACCACATCTGACAATTAAAGTTTGATTTGATAAAAAGTGAGGGGGGGGAGCGAGAAAAAGAGAAAGAAAAAAATAGGAGAGAGAAAGAGAACAAAAAAAATGGGAGCCTACAATATGTCTGGCCATTGCTGAGAGCCTTAGTTCTGACATCATTGTCAGGCCTGTGTCTTAATTATACACTGAACCAAAATATAAACGCAACATGTAAAGTCTTGTTCCCATGTTTCATGAGCTGAAATAAAAGATCCCAGAAATGTTCTATACACACAAAAAGCTTATTTCTCTCAGGTTTTGTGCACAAATGTGTTTACATACCTGTTAGTGAGCATTTCTCCTTTGCCAAAATAATCCATCCACCTGACAGGTGTGGCATATCAAAAAGCTGATTAAACAGCATGCTCATTACACAGGTGCACATTGTGCCGGGGACAATAAAAGGCCACTTCAAAATGTGCAGTTGTGTCACACAACAATGCCACAGAGGTCTCAAGTTTTGAAGAAGCGTGCCATTGGCATGCTGACTGCAGGAATGTTCATCAGAGCTGTTGCCAGATAATTAAATGTTAATTTCTCTACCACAAGCTGCATCCGTTGTTTGAGAGAATTTGGCAGTACATTTTTATTTATTTTATTTATTTCACCAGGTAGGCCAGTTGAGAACAAGTTCTCATTTACAACTGCGACCTGGCCAAGATAGAGCAAAGCAGTGCAACAGAGTTACACATGGGATAAACAAACGTACAGTAAATAACACAATAGAAAAAGTCTATATAGAGTATGTGCAAATGGCATGAGGTAAGGCAATAAATAGGCCATAGTAGCGAAGTAATTACAATGTAGCATATAAACACTGGAGTGATTGATGTGCAAGTAGAAATACTGGTGTGCAAAAGAGCAAAAAAAAGTAAATAAAAACAATATGGGGATGAGGTAGGTAGATTGGATGGGCTATTTACAGATGGGCTGTGTACAGTTGCAGCGATCGGTAAGCTGCTCAGATACCTGATGCTTAAATTTAGTGAGGGAGGTAGGCCAGTTGAGAACAAGTTCTCATTTACAACTGCGACCTGGCCAAGATAGAGCAAAGCAGTGCGACACAAACACAGAGTTACATATGAGATAAACAAACGTACAGTCAATAACAGAACAGAAAAATCTATTTACAGTGTGTGCAAATGTAGTAAGATTAGGGAGGTAAGGCAATAAATAGGAAATAGTGGCGAAATAATTACAATTTAGCAATTAAACACTGGGGTGATAGACGTGCAGAAGATGAATGTGCAAGTATAGATACTGGGGTTCAAATGAGCAAAAAATAACATGGGGATGAGGTATTTGGGTGGGCAATTTACAGATGGGCTATGTACAGGTGCAATGATCGGTAAGCTGCTCTGACAGCTGATGCTTAAAGTTAGTGAGGGAGATAAGTATCCAGCTTCAGTCATTTTTGCAATTCATTTCCAGTCATTGGCAGCAGAGAACTGGAAGGAAAGGCGGCCAAAGGAGGAGTTGGCTTTGGGGGTGACCCGTGAAATATACCTGCTGGAGCGTGTGCTGCTATGGTGACCAGTGAGCTGAGATAAGGCAGGGCTTTACATCGCAAAGACTTATAGATGACCTGGAGCCAGTGAGTTTGGTGACGAATATGTAGCGAGGGCCAGCCAACGAGAGCATACAGGTCACAGTGGTGGGTAGTATATGGTGATTTGGTGACAAAAAGGATGGCACTGTGATAGACTACATCCAGTTTGCTGAGTAGTGTGTTGGAGGCTATTTTGTAAATGACGTCGCCGAAGTCAAGGATCGGTAGGATAGTCAGTTTTACGAGGGTATGTTTGGCAGCATGAGTGAAGGATGCTTTGTTGCGAAATAGGAACCCGATTCTAGATTTAATTTTGGATTGGAGATGTTTAATATGAGTCTGGAAGGAGAGTTTACAGTCCAACCAGACACCTATGTATTTGTAGTTGTCCACATATTCCAAGTCAGAACCGTCCAGAGTAGTGATGCTAGACGGGCGGGCGGGTGGGGGCAGTGATCAGTTGAAAAGCATGCATTTAGTTTTGCTTGCATTTAGAGGAGTTTGAGGCCACGGAAGGAGTGTTGTATGGCATTGAAGCTCGTCTGGAGGTTTGTTAACACAGTGTCCAAAGCTGGGTGAAAAGTATACAGAATGGTGTCGTCTGCGTAGAGGTGGATCAGAGAATCACCAGCAGCAAGAGCGACATCATTGATGTATACAGAGAAATTAGTCGGCCCGAGAATTGAACCCTGTGGCACCCCCATAGAGACTGCCAGAGGTCCGGACAACAGGCCCTCCGATTTGACACACTGAACTCACACCGCACCCACCCGCCCGACTAGCATCACTCTGGACGGTTCTGATTTAGAATATGTGGACAACTACAAATACCTAGGTGTCTGGCTAGACTGCTAGACTACCAGACCATGTGTATGGCGACATGTACAGTAGGCGACCGGTATGCTGATGTCAACGTTGTGAACAGAGTGCCACATGGCGGCGGTGGGGTTTTGGTATGGGCAGGCATAAACTACAGACAACGAACACAACTGCATTTTATCAATGGCAATTTGAATGCACAGAGATACCGTGACAAGATCCTGAGGTCCATTGTCGTGCCATTCATCCGCCGCCATTACCTCATGTTTCAGCATGATAATGCACAGCCCCATGTCGCAAGGAACTGTACACAATTCCTGGAAGCTGAAAATGTCCCAGTTCTTCAATGGCCTGCGTACTCGAGACATGTCACTCGTTGAGCATGTTTGGGATGCTCTGGATCGACGTGTACAACAGTGTGCTCCAGTTCCTTCCAATATCCAGCAACTTAGCACAGCCATTGAAAAGGACTGGGACAACATTCCACAGGCCATAATCAGCAGCCTCATCAACTCTATGCGAAGGCGATGTGTTTCGGTGCATGAGGCAAATGCTGGTCACACCAGATACTGACTGGTTTTATGATCCGCGCCCCTACCTTCTTTTAAGGTATCTGTGACCAACAGATGTATATCTGTATTCCCAGTCATGTGAAATCCATAGATTAGAGCCTAATATTCTTTTTTTATATTGACTGATTTCCTCTCATGAGGAAATAACTCAGTAACTCAGTAAAATCTTCGCTGCATGTTGCATTTATATTTTTGTTCAGTATAGACAACCAGGGTGGCACAGTTAGCCTCACAGCCCTCTATAAAGACTTCTCCATTATCGAGCGGCTCCATAAGAGACAGATAGGCTCAGCCCAGGACGCAACTCAGTCCTACCTGCGATTCTTCACTTGACTTTCACACTTTATTTCCAAACGTGTATGAAGTGGCCTTAAAACAACCCTGGGCTGTTTTGTGAATTAGCATTAATTGATTCATTCCATTGGCAAGTACAGCTTGGATTCCAATATGAAGAATCTCGTTCTAGAGTAGAAACCAAACATGAGGGCTTTGAACTGACATCCACCGGTAACATGAACCGACACACTTTTACAGCTGGACGGTGTTTCCTCCAACACATTGGTGCGGTTGGCTTCCAGATTAAGCGAGCAGTGTGTCAAGAAGCAGTGCAGCTTGGCAGGGTCATGCTTCGGAGGACGCATGGCTTTCGATAGACGCCTCTCCCGAGTCCGTAGGGGAGTTGCAGCGATGAGACAAGACTAACTACCAATTGGATACCACGAAATTGGGGAGAAAATGGGGTAAAAATAAAAAATACAAATACAATTCCAGGTCAAACCATCCTAGAGAATAATAGTGTAGTTAGTGCATCCATCACAGACATAGCAGGAGAGGCATTCCCTTTAACCAGATTATGAAATACATGTGATAAATGAAAACACAGGATCATAACTCATGATGAAATCTAATGAAAGTGGAGATGCTTTGGGGTTATTAAGATTCCTCGTAAAAAAATGACTGACTACACTGGATTCATCTATGGGTCATTGTGAGGTGTGTGTGGTGTGTGGTGTACTGTGTGCGTGGAAGGGGTGGGGCTATGGGCAGTGGTGGAGGCCTATGATTGGTGGTTGTGACAGCCTGGTAATACAGATAGCCATAAGCCATATCCTTGGCGGATAATTCAATCAGCTTTAATTCTCCAATACCATGGTAGCCCACCTCTATAAATATCACTCCTAAATTACCCCCCTCCGCCATTTTCCCTCCTTCCTATCTTGCCTCATTCTTTTACTAAAACTGTACACGAGGGGGGGGGGGGATAGATACTGCTGTGCTGCTCAGAATCACAATGGAATGACAGCTGGGGTTTGCAGGGAGGGGCAAGGGTAAGGTGTGTGTGTGTGAGTGTGTGTGTACACATACATGCAGGCTCAGTATGTGTGTGTGAGTTCATGATGTGCGTGACCATGTGTCAGGTCTTTCATGTGAAGGGGAGCCCAGGGTGAGAAGCTGACAGCCCAGAGGGGGGTCTTCCCTGGCTGAGCCCTCCTGCTTTCATGTGAGTGGACTGGGGGCAGAACTCAGATTAAACACTATCATCACTACAGACTCTTCGAACAAAAGGAGCATAGAGCACTCACTGTCTCTGAGAGCGGATGGATGGGAAGCAGAGATGTGAGGGAAGTGAGGGATGGAAAGGCTGGATGGGGAGAGAGGGGGCATAGGGAAGGTTGTCAGGGGGGGTTGCGTCCTGTGTCTGTTCACAACCCTGACTGATCAACCCACTGGGGGGAGCTCACCTTCAACCACGCCGTTGCCATGGAGACGATAGTTGCACTAGTGCACGTACGGGCTCTGTTAGATCAATACGGTGCTGCTGCAGCGAAACACCACATGGTGGTGGGGTGACGGAATCGTACTGATGCAAGACCCGAGCTAGCGGTAACGAGGAGCGGTAGCTAACGATCTCTGTGCTTGTCTGGCTGACAAACCTCCTGCTTCATATACAGAACGACTGTAGCATAGCTAGTTCTCCCTTACCCAGGAGAGATGGCTGAACAGCATAATGAACATGGAAGATCATCTTTAATTCATAGGAAGTGCTGGTGATGGTTATGGTGCCTGGCTGTTCTCTAGTTTAAGAGCTCTCCAGGAAAGGCAGTGTTACTGGGGGATGCTGTGGACTCTCGGTGTGCTGGCTACTGTGGGGGAGTGCTCAGTCATGCTCAGTTAAAGTGGAGCAGGTAGGCTAGCCATTTTGGGGGGTTTATTGGTAGAAGTCAGTCGGCAGGTAGCCTAGCGGTAAAGAGCATTGGGCCAGTAACCGAAAGGTCGCTGGTTCGAATCCCAGAGAGGAATAGGTGAAAAAAATCTGCCAATGTGCACTTGAGCAAGGCACTTAACCCACATTCCTCCTGTAAGTCGCTATGGATAAGAGCGTCTGCTAAATTACTAAAATGTAAATGAAAAAATGTGTAGCACTACATAATGTATACGTACATACATACAAACGGTGTTCCCCCGGATCTCAGTGGTTTGTTACCCACAGACCAGGCAGGGGACATGGATGGGAACAACTCACTGACACAGAAGGAAGGAAACCTGAGAGAAACTACTCTAGATTTGTGATCTAGATTTAATGTGTGGTCGTCATGGGTTTAGTGGAGCATAAGGTCACCAGGTAAAACTCAGAGTACTGGCCAAAACAATATGATCATTTCATCATCTCCAACTAAAATGTCAATCACAAGAAAATAAATGAACCCAGGTGAATTTTGCCAAGCTTTTAAAAAGATACCGACAGCCTTTATGGTGAATACATTCCTGCTGCTGTCCCTTGTGTTTGAAACATTGAGTCTGTGGTAGTAAAAAAGATATGAAGCAGTCAGGACCTGTGCCCTTTGACCTACTCCTGAAATGAGATGGAGATCTGAGTGGAGTTCCACCTGTTTAAATAATTCAGTCAGCCGGCCAGTCAGTCAGTCAGTCAGCCGGCCAGTCAGTCAGTCAGCCGGCCAGTCAGTCAGTCAGTCAGCCGGCCAGTCAGTCAGTCAGTCAGCCGGCCAGTCAGTCAGTCAGTCAGCCGGCCAGTCAGTCAGCCGGCCAGTCAGTCAGCCGGCCAGTCAGTCAGCCGGCCAGTCAGTCAGCCGGCCAGTCAGTCAGCCGGCCAGTCAGTCAGCCGGCCAGTCAGCCAGCCGGGTAAATAGATGTGTGTGTTAGGCCTCAGCTGCAGCCATAACCACCACAAACAGCTGGAGAGGTGATGGTGTGAGAGAGGAGGGAGGGAAGGAAAACATGTCTCAAAAAAAGAATGTGGTGCTGCTAAACCTTAAAGAGGGGAGAGCAAGGTCACAAAAAGGTCTCTATATAACTCTAGTTCAAAGGTCAAAGAGAAGCTAAAAACCTCATTATCGTCATCATTGGCAATGCCCACCATTAAACAAATCATGAAAAGGTCAGTTCCGCTTCACAATGTGTAAAAGCCATCAGTTCCAGGCTGTGTGAAACAAACATCTATTTCCCGGTGAGAATAACAGAGGAAAATCAATAGCCACTCCTAAAACAGCCCTCCTGATGTAGCCATACATCCAGCCAACCTCTACTTTAACATTCCACGAACCCAGGAGGCAAAAGCAATCCTCCTTAGGCAGATTTGTAGCTCCACACTGAGCCTGACACTATAACCTATAACCCAGCCTGAACCATTATGGCATCCATCTGATGTTGAGTAGCAGTCCTGGTGACCTTGGTCCTGTGGTGCTGTCTATCTTGGCCTGGCCTCTCTGAGCTGTTCTTCCAATATAAACACAGATCAGGTTACTAGTGTTGGGAGAAGGCAGATATTGGCAGCAGGCTGTATGATAATCATGTTGCTGAAACAGCATGTTGTTCACTCCATGAAGACAGTTGAAAACTTCAGAGGAACTGCAGAGGACGTAGGAACGAATTATTCAAAATAGTCACGCACGAGTACATTAAATCTCCTCCTGTCAACAAACCACTTTCAAGTCCATCAATAAGCTAAAATCCCACTTGTGATTTTGAGTATCAAAATGGGATGTCTTCTCCTTTCCCTCTCCTTCCTCCTATTCACAGTGAGGAGTGTGGTCAGTGAGCCCTGGCCTTTCTCCAGCCCCACCATTATCTCTCCTCCCAGTCTTATGGTCAGAAGCCTGCAGCAGTTCTATCTACTCTACATCTATACTCCATTCAAAGATGCCCACTCTCTCCGCACTGTAGGGCATTCTCGCTTTCTCGCCACACTCCTCAAAAACCTCAAAATCTATTACACAACACACTACATCCTTCAATGTTCTCTGTGTCTCTGAAATAGACATTAGTACAGTGAAAGCGCCCCCACACCCACTCAGCTCTTTGAAAGTAGCAAATACCCACTCTAGTCATGTGAACTGAATAACGTTGTTCCTGCCGGGTGCTTAGTTTAAGAGTATATTCAGATGAATTCAGCACGACAAGTTTGTTACGCAAGAGAGAGGGTGCTTCAAGCAGGGAAATGTAGCGCATAGTGAGTGTCTGAAAGACGCACAAGGGAGAGAAAAGTTTGCAATGCTTTTTTGGATAATAATTCTAAAAAAATTGAATCAAATGTTATTGGTCACATGCTCCAAATACAACAGGTGTGGACTTTACTTACGAGCCTGTTCCCAACAATGTTAAAATTACAAATATTTGCTAAATAGAAAAGATAAACAATAACGAGGCTACTGAATATTCAAGGATTACCAGTACCGAGTCAACGTGCAGGGGTACGAGGTTGTTGAGGTAATTGAGGGGATATACAGTATGTACAAATGTGTAGATAATTTTTTAAAATGTATTTTCACAGTTTAAAACCTGTAGTGCAGGTGTTCATTGGTTGTGGCATGTTAGAGCTTTAGAACTGTTTGTCAGTGTGTGGGGCAGCCATGCTCGTCATAGAGACCAGTCAGGTGTTTCTCCACTACAGCCTTGGTCGTACCATTTACTTCATACCCAGTGCCATAGAGTCCTGGAAACATGCTGTTTAAGACACCCAGTACCCTTCGACTTCCATGTCAGGAAAGAGGTGGTGCAAGAAGGTCAGTTACAGTAGTTACCTCACCATACCTCATCTCCCAGAGGGCTGACAGGTAAAACAGTAGTTACCTCACCATACCTCATCTCCCAGAGGGCTGACAGGTGAAACACAGTAGTTACCTTACCATACCTCATCTCCCAGAGGGCTGACAGGTGAAACAGTAGTTACCTCACCATACCTCATCTCCCAGAGGGCTGACAGGTGAAACAGTAGTTACCTCACCATACCTCATCTCCCAGAGGGCTGACAGGTGAAACACAGTAGTTACCTTACCATACCTCATCTCCCAGAGGGCTGACAGGTGAAACAGTAGTTACCTCACCATACCTCATCTCCCAGAGGGCTGACAGGTGAAACAGTAGTTACCTCACCATACCTCATCTCCCAGAGGGCTGACAGGTGAAACAGTAGTTACCTCACCATACCTCATCTCCCAGAGGGCTGACAGGTGAAACAGTAGTTACCTCACCATACCTCATCTCCCAGAGGGCTGACAGGTGAAACAGTAGTTACCTCACCATACCTCATCTCCCAGAGGGCTGACAGGTGAAACAGTAGTTACCTCACCATACCTCATCTCCCAGAGGGCTGACAGGTGAAACACAGTAGTTACCTCACCATACCGCATCTCCCAGAGGGCTGACAGGTGAAACACAGTATTTACCTCACCATACCTCATCTCTCAGAGGGCTGACAGGTGAAACACAGGGGGTCCTGGAGGGGTTTTAGGAATATTTCACCCAAGATGAAAACAATTACATCAGGCAGTCAGGTTAATGGCTGGCGGCCGAGGGGCCCAATTGGGAGGCCCCCCTCAAGTAACCCAAGAAGTGAAGAGTTATTGCTTCCCATTACTCCCAGCAGTGCGGTTGTGAAAGGGGCCAAACAATATGATTTAGCCCTCATTACCTATCATGGTGTTTATAACATCTCAATCTGTTACAGCAACACATTTCTCATGGGAAAGGAATGCTTAGCTTTAGTACTGTAGACAAATGATTAGACTGGGGTATTGGCCAAGTGAAAGGCTGTGTGGTTATTGGAAACAGGAATATCAGTTATCAACTTTATAAACCGAGGGGTGGTGTTGAATTGTGCACAATACAATTCTAGAGCAATGCTGAAGTCATTGTGAACTCTGACTTGCGAGATTAACAATCTGCAAATGTATATTCAAAACCAAATGGAGAAGTTCTCTGCATTCACTGAAAACAACCTAAAGAAAAGGAAAAAAAAACTGCAGCATAGCAAAGCTGAGACAGCTGGCAGTGACGATTTCATTGCTCAGGTCGTTTCCTCCGAAGGTATGAGCAAGCAGTCATTTTCCTGAGCGAGTGAGAGCTCAAAAACAAACTTCCTCTAGCTCTACAAGAACAGAGAGTCAACGGCTACGGAGAAGTCACAGTCAGACGGCAGGGGCGGCGAGGCACCGGTTAGATGCCGCCAATGGAGAGTGAACAGCGCTGCCTGCCTCCGGAGGACCTGCTCATCTCCCCCCGTTGACCTCCTCCCTCTGGTCAAGCCATGTGGTTCCTTCATGACTGTCACTTCATCTGTTGGAGGCTTGAAACACTCAAAATATTCAACTCTGGCTGAAAATCGTAGTCCACACTAGAGGTCTATCGATTAATCGGAATGGCCGATTAATTAGGGCCGATTTCAAGTTTTCATAACAATCGGAAATCGGTATTTTTGGACACCGATTTGGCCGAATTTGTATTTATTTATTTAACTAGGCAAGTCAGTTAAGAAAAACATTCTGACGGCCAAGGAACGGTGGGTTAACTGCCTTGTTCAGGAGCAGAACGACAGATTTTTACCTTGTCAGCTCGGGGATTCAATGTTGCAACCTTACGGTTAACTAGTCCAACGCTCTAACCACCTGCTTTACATTGCACTCCGAGGAGCCTGCCTGTTACGCGAATGCAGTAAGAAGCCAAGGTAAGTTGCTAGCTAGCATTAAACTTATCTTATAAAAAACAATCAATCATAATCACTAGTTAACTACACATGGGTGATGATATTGCTAGTTTATCTAGCGTGTCCTGTGTTGCATATAATCGATGCGGTGCGCATTCGCGAAAAAGGACTGTCGTTCCTCCAACGTGTACCTAACCATAAACATCAATGCCTTTCTTAAAATCAATACACAAGTATATATTTTTAAACCTGCATATTTAGTTAATATTGCCTGCTAACATGAATTTCTTTTAACTAGGGAAATTATGCCACTTCTCTTGCAACAGAGTCAGGGTATATGCAGCAGTTTGGGCCGCCTGGCTCGTTGTGAAGACCATTTCTTCCTAACTAAGACAGCCAACTTCGCCAAACGGGCGATGATTTAACAAAAGCGCATTTGTGAAAAAAGCACAATCGTTGCACGACTGTACCTAACCATAAACATCAATGTCTTTCTTAAAATCAATACACAGAAGTATATATTTTTAAACCTGCATATTTAGCTAAAAGAAATCCAGGTTAGCAGGCAATATTAACCAGGTGAAATTGTGTCACTTCTCTTGCGTTCATTGCACGCAGAGTCAGGGTATATGCAACAGTTTGGGCCGCCTGGCTCGTTGCGAACTAATTTGCCAGAATTTTACGTAATTATGACATAACATTGAAGGTTGTGCAATGTAACAGGAATATTTAGACTTATGGATGCCACCCGTTAGATAAAATACGGAACGGTTCCGTATTTCACTGAAAGAATAAACGTTTTGTTTTCGAGATGATAGTTTCCGGATTCGACCATATTAATGACCTATGGCTCGTATTTGTGTGTTATTATGTTATAATTAAGTCTATGATTTGATAGAGCAGTCTGACTGAGCGATGGTAGGCACCAGCAGGCTCGTAAGCATTCATTCAAACAGCACTTTCATGCGTTTTGCCAGCAGCTCTTCGCAATGCTTCAAGCATTGTGCTGTTTATGACTTCAAGCCTTTCAACTCCCGAGATGAGGCTGGTGTAACCGATGTGAAATGGCTAGCTAGTTAGCGGGGTGCGCGCTAATAGCGTTTCAAACGTCACTCGCTCTGAGACTTGGAGTAGTTGTTCCCCTTGCTCTGCATGGGTAACGCTGCTTCGAGGGTGGCTGTTGTCGATGTGTTCCTGGTTCGAGCCCAGGTAGGAGCGAGGAGAGGGACGGAAGCTATACTGTTACACTGGCAATACTAAAGTGCCTATAAGAACATCCAATAGTCAAAGGTATATGAAATACAAATTGTATAGAGAAATAGTCCTATAATTCCTATAGTAACTACAACCTGAAACTTCTTACCTGGGAATATTGAAGACTCATGTTAAAAAGGAACCACCAGCTTTCATATGTTCTCATGTTCTGAGCAAGGAACTTAAATGTTAGCTTTCTTACATGGCACATTTCACTTTTACTTTCTTCTCCAACACTTTGTTTTTGCATTATTTAAACCAAATTGAACATGTTTCATTATTTATTTGAGGCTAAATTGATTTTATTGATGTATTATATTAAGTTAAAATAAGTGTTCATTCAGTATTGTTGTAATTGTCATTATTACAAATACTTTTTTGTATTTTTGCATTTATATATAATTGTAATTTTTTTACATTTTTAAATCAGCCGATTAATCGGTATCGGCCTTTTTTGGTCCTCCAATAATCGGTATTGGTATCGGCGTTGGAAAATCATAATCGGTCGACCTCTAGTCCATACCTACTGTATCATAGAGATGTATTATTTGATTGTTTGTTTTGGATATTCATTTTTGTAATGAAAAGCGCTATAGAAGTAGAATAAATAATCATAAATATAGCTGGCTGACCACGGCCACAGAGGAGGGCTTCAGTGATTAGTGTGGTAAGACCTTCACATGTGCAGAGTCTGGACAGGAAACGGACAATCTGCCCCCTGATCTCGTGGAGGGGAAAGCATCAAGTTGGATCAAAAGACTGGGAGTAACCATTGTCCTGCTGTATGAACACAGTCAAAAATGACTGGGGTGTGTGTGTACTGTATGTGTGTGTGTACTCATGTTATTGAACGTGTGAGTGAGTTTGCAAGAACATACTATTCAAAAGTCAACGTTTTGGTGAAATGAATTAGCTTGCACCGGGCTGGTGGAGGGCAGTCATTTGCTTAGCTGATATCCATAAACAAACCTTTCTCTCATCACACCTGGCATATACTATATAGTTAACCCTGGTTAACATAAGCAAGGAAGCTGAGAGTTTACACAGCCCAGATACGATTTAAGGGTAGACCAGCTTGTAATGCAGACCATGGTACTAACAAGGTTCTAACCAACAGTACATCAGGCATCAGTACACCCCCCTCTTCCAAGCCTGCAAAGCATGTATTATGTATAGAGAGGCCTGGCATGTTGTCAGCTCTCTGCCTGCCCAGCCAGCAATCTGCTCTTCCTCTCTGCCCTTCACCTCATCAGACCAGTGGAGGGGAATGAACACAGAAGGGTCAGCAGAGACATGAGTCTGTGAAAGGGAGAGGCCCACAACCGTCCGCACGGTAGGAACATGGCACGGCAAGCACACAACAGGTAGTTCTAAAATACTGTATGCTTACGGACTGTTTAACTCCATACCAGGTCTTAAGGGGAAGGAACGTTACAACGCTGATATACTGAGCATCGATGTGGTAGTGTACAGGTACTGTATGTAAACGTGAAAGATTATGAAATAGTAAAAATATATTTTGGATTTGCTTTTAAAGGAAGAGGGATTAAGTTCTCACTTCAATATTGGTTTCCATAGCAGAGAGCATTTTCTGTTTTCTTACAGATTTGACCATTTGATCCCCTTCAATAAACTCAGCTGTCACTTTTGGGTGGACCGGATGCAGGATGCTGCTTCAGTTCAGAGTTTATCTGGATCCTGATCCACTGGGCTCATCCATAAAATCACTACCCATCCACTATGATTCACATAAACACTTTTACACATTGCTTGGACAATTTAATCCCATTTTAAAACACTCCTTTTCCAAAACAACCCCGATCCATTAGATCGGTATCTCCTGTTTACTGTTCAGGTCAGAGGTCAGGGGTCATGGATCGAGCCCGTACAGGCCCCAGCATCAGTTATTTGAAGAGCTGGACCCAATTTAAAATTCCTTTCAACCCCAGGAGGATTTCTCCCATTATTATCTAGGTTTGCTTGACAATACAAGATGTTTAGGAGGCCTGCTCTGCTGCTCACCCATACGAGAAGTGTGCGCGTGTGTGTGCGTGTGTGTGCGTGTGCATGTGTCTGTGTAGCACGAGTGAGAGAGCGTGAGCAAGAGTGTGAAACCGCAATGCCGTGAACTCCGTGTCCTGTGAGTAAGGCTGTTCTTGTCCTGAGTCTGTACGGCTGGGGGCTGTCTGACTCCTACAGAAACACTGTTCTAACCATTACAATTGAATTGTAGTCTCCTGCATAGCTATCCTAGTGGAGGATGGACCTTGTATCTCAGGGATGAGATGGCTTTGCAGGGCAGAGTCAAGCAGTCGGATACTTCAGACAGTGTTCTGTTTGTTATCAGTCTGCTGTGGGACGGCCTTGACCAAGCAAACACACATTACAACGCAGTGACACAAGGCATGGTCAGACGTCACACGGGCTAGAGCAGAGAGGGGAGGGGAAAGAGAGAAGAGCGAGTGAAAGAGGGAGAGAGAGGGGGGGGGTAAGAAGGGAAGAGAGAGAGAGGGAGAGCGCAAGGGAGAGAGGAAGAACGAGAGAGGGAGGGGAAGCGTGAGAGAGAGAGAGGAAGAGAGAGAGAAAGAGAAAGAGAAAGAGAGAGAGAGAGAAAGAGAAAGAGAGAGAGAGAGAGAGAGAGAGAGAGAGAGAGAGAGAGAGAGAGAGAGAGAGAGAGAGAGAGAGAGAGAAAGAGAGAGGTGGAATCCTGAGATGTTTGGTGGTATTATTACATTTCAACAAGTACACTTGGAGTTTAGTGATGCAAACAAACATCTGCCCCAACCATTCAAACAGATAGCTCTGGGTAAGAGATAAGAGTAAACGTAAGAGTGGACTGACAGTCAAAATATCCATAAAAAACAAACATTATTTCTCACAAACTATCAAAACTCAGCCACAGTTTGACGTCATTTCAGTAACTGCATAAGAGAGGCAGTTGAAAAGGCCATATCTTGGTGGATAATGAAGTGTTTGGCTGACAAAGTGGCAAGAGAAGGAAGGGCTTGATAACCAAATGACATTTAAAGGTGAATTAAAATCTATTACTGACATTTTCATTCTGGCTCTCCCTCTTGGCCTTTCGTTGATGAAAGTGAGAACGCTCCCAACAGGAAGAATCTGTCTAGATAATGACAAAGAACACTTCCATTTCATGAATGAGAGATGTAACCTTTCCATTCCTCTCAGTGTGTGTGTCTGTGTGTGTAAAGTCAACAGAACATCTCATAAGAATGAACATTTCATTCTCAACACATACAAACTTGTTTGTTTGTGCAGGAGATGAGAAGGGCTCAGGATGATAACCAACAGACTGCAGAGCTTCTGTCATCTGAATGGTGGAGAGATGACACTCTAGGGTGAGCAATAGGAGAGGAGACCTGAAGACCACTTGAAACCATTTCAGTACACAAACAGATAGTTTCCACACGCACGCCATAGATGACCCTGTGTGTCACGGAGGTGTTTTCCATCATGCAGAGTTCCCTGGTCTCCCTTAGCGCCAGCGTCAATTTATACAGGGATCAGACCAATCACTGTGGGATTGAGACAGGCAGAGGAGAATTACCAGGGAAAGGACAGCAAGCTCAAGGGCCACCCAAGTACACACACGCAGACACACATGGACACACGCACACAGTGCTCCTTTCAGAGACAGGAAGGGCAAGGCCCCTGAGTCCTGGTGTGGTGTCCTGGTGAACGTGACTATATGGACGTAGTCTACACAGAAACACAGTCAGGGAGCTGTGGCAAAGTCCACGCCTGTTGACTCTACACTATATATCTCTACATCCACTATAGTGACTCATTCAAACATCGAATCAACTCAATCACTGATGCAAGTCACTGATGCCGTAAGACACAATATTGGGTGGGTATTCTATTGTGAAGTTCAAATCCTGATTATGATGACAAAGAAGATGCTTTGTTTCAGTGGGTGGATAAAATACTGCTTCTATTTCTGTGGGAGATCCCAAGTCAGCAAACATTCACTCAACATTCTGTTTGACCCAGTTCTGTTCTGTTCCTAGGAAGTCATGTTGTCCTTGGACGACGGAACCTTAAAGAGCAAATGCACCTAAAACAACTACATATCCTTTGGAAAACAACATTAGTATGTGTGTGTGTGCGTATATATATATATATATATATATACACATATACACACACACACACATATATATATATATACACACACACATGCATATACATATATATACACACATACATATACATATGTATATATACATATACACATACATACATATATTCATATATACACATACATACATATATATATACACACATAGATACATAGTGGGGAGAACAAGTATTTGATACACTGCCGATTTTGCAGGTTTTTCTACTTACAAAGCATGTAGAGGTCTGTAATTTTTATCATAGCTACACTTCAACTCAGAAGTCCAGAAAATCACATTGTATGATTTTTAAGTAATTAATTTGCATTTTATTGCATGACATAAGTATTTGATCACCTACCAACCAGTAACAATTCCAGCTCCCACAGACCTGTTAGTTTTTCTTTAAGAAGCCCTCCTGTTCTCCACTCATTACCTGTACTAACTGCACCTGTTTGAACTCGTTACCTGTATAAAAGACACCTGTCCACACACTCAATCAAACAGACTCCAACCTCTCCACAATGGCCAACACCAGAGAGCTGTGTAAGGACATCAGGGGTAAAATTGTAGACCTGCACAAGGCTGGGATGGGCTACAGGACAATAGGCAAGCAGCTTGGTGAGAAGGCAACAACTGTTGGCGCAATTATTAGAAAATGGAAGAAGTTCAAGATGACGGTCAATCACCCTCGGTCTGGGGCTCCATGCAAGATCTCATCAATGACCATCTGGATGATCCAGAGGAGGAATGGGAGAAAGGGAGAATTTTGGCCCATTCCTCCTGACAGAGCTGGTGTAACTGAGTCAGGTTTGTAGGCCTCCTTGCTCACACAAGCTTTTTCAGTTCTGCTCACAGATTTTCTATAGGATTGAGGTAAGGGCTTTGTGATGGCCACTCCAATACCTTGACTTTGTTGTCCTTAAGCTTTTTGCCACAACTTTGGAAGTATGCTTGGGGTCATTGTACATTTGGAAGACCCATTTGCGACCAAGCTTTAACTTCCTGACTGATGTCTTGAGATGTTGCTTCAATATATCCACATAATTTTCCTCCCTCATGATGCCATCTATTTTGTGAAGTGCACCAGTCCCTCCTGCAGCAAAGCACCCCCACAATATGATGCTGCCACCCCATTGTTTCACGGTTGGGATGGTGTTCTTCGGCTTGCAAACCTCCCCCTTTTTCCTCCAAACATAACGATGGTCATTATGGCCAAACAGTTCTATTTTTGTTTCATCAGACCAGAGGACATTTCTCCAAAAAGTATGCTCTTTGTCCCCATGTGCAGTTGCAAACCGTAGTCCGGCTTTTTTATGGCGGTTTTGGAGCAGTGGCTTCTTCCCTGCTGAGTGGCCTTTCAGGTTATGTCGATATAGGACTCGTTTTACTGTGGATATAGATACTTTTGTACCTGTTTCCTCCAGCATCTTCACAAGGTCCTTTGCTGTTGTTCTGGGATTGATTTGCACTTTTCGCACCCAAGTATGTTCATCTCTAGGAGACAGAGCGCGTCTCCTTCCTGCGCGGTATGACAGCTGCGTGGTCCCATGGTGTTAATACTTGCATACTATTGTTTGTACAGATTAACGTGGTACCTTCAGGCGTTTGGAAATTGCTCTCAAGGATGAACCAGACTTGTGGAGGTCTACAATTATTTTTCTGAGGTCTTGGTTGATTTCTTTTGATTTCCCATGATGTCAAGTAAAGAGGCAGGTCTGAAACAATTGTTGGAAAAATTACTTGTGTCATGCTCAATGTAGATGTCCTAACCGACGTGCCAAAACTATAGTTTGTTAACAAGAAATGTGTGGAGTGGTTGAAAACGAGTTGTAATATATACAGTTGAAGTCGGAAGTTTACATACACATAGGTTGAAATCATTAAAACTTGTTTTCAACCACTCCACAAATTGCCAAGAAACTGAAGATCTGGAACAACGTTGTGTACTACTCCCTTCACAGAACAGTGCAAACTGGCTCTAACCAGAATAGAAAGAGGAGTGGGAGGCCCCGGTGCACAACTGAGCAAGAGGAAAGTACATTAGTGTCTAGTTTGAGAAACAGACTTCTCACAAGTCCTCAACTGGCAGCATCATTAAATAGTACCCGCAAAACACCAGTCTCAACGTCAACAGTGAAGAGGCAACTCCGGGATGCCGGCCTTCTAGGCAGAGTTGCAAAAAAAAGCCATATCTCAGACTGGCCAATAAAAAGAAAAGATTAAGATGGGCAAAAGAACACAGACACTGGACAGAAGGACTCTGCCTAGAAGGCCAGCATCCCGGAGTTTATTTTGTTCTAAGAGAATGTCAGTTGGATATGCTCTCTGCAACGTTTTGTATATCTTCCCTATCGTGAACATCCTTTTCTGACTCAAATATTTATTCTGTCAAAATTGACTACAAACTGTAAATAGGATAATTTTGGTCACAAACTTGATCTCTTCCAAAATAGACTGTTGTACCCGAGTCTGTCACAACGTAAATGAAGGTTGGATTTATTTCAATCCTGCCCAAATGCCCACAGCTGGCAGCACACAAGTAATCATCAATTCGGAGTGCAGCTGCATGCAACTGGGTCGTAAAGCCCTTGGTATATGTGGTTTGACTTTGGATATCCTTATGGGGCTAGTTAGGGACCATCTGTAAATTATACAATGTACATAGGACAAAAACCTGAAACCAACTATAAATTGTATTAATTCATATACAAATATTGAAAGCAGTTAATGAGAACTAAAAGGTGTGCAACATGAAAACATTGCCACATTTACATTGTGTAATGTAAACTAGGAGATAGGTTATCCAAAGTCAAACGGTCTGTGGAGTAACGTCACTTCCTCTTGAATTTGCAGACGTGTTGCTGTGCGTTTTGTTGCTGTGCGTTTTGTTGCCAACTTTACTTTGCTAGCTGACAACTTTACGTTTTTTTTTTCTTTTTAATTACCGTTTATATTTTTAGTTTTTCCATCGCAACTTTTTTCCCTCACTCAACTTTTTCACTCCGGACGCTTTATCTGGACATGGTTCGTCAGCACCTTCAACAGCCGAAGCTAAGTAGTAACATTAACATGATGTCTTCTAATTGCAGTCGCTGTACTCATAATATACAGGAGAACGATCGCCTTATGGCGAGGATAGCTGTGCTGCAAGCCCAGCTTCAGACGCAATCGTTAGGCAAGGGTAATTTCAGTGTAGGAAAGGAAGAAACAGCGTCTGTGCCACCAGTAAGTACAGATACTAACGTTAGTATAAACCCCCCCGCACAGTCCCCGCAGCCGGACAACTTTCTCATGGCTTCTAGAGGGAAATGCTGTTGGAATGCTCAACTGGTGTCGCTCATTCAGCCGACAAACTTTCAACCGGTTTTCCCCATTATGTAGCGAGTCGGAGTCTGAGGCTGAGTCTTCTCTTGTCTCTACTCCTCCCGCTACGGGGTCTGAGACGCCGAAGGCTCCAACCATTAGCTCTGACAAATTGAAAACCCTAGTCATTGGCGACTCCATTACCCGCAGTATTAGACTTAAAACGAATCACCCAGCGATCATACACTGTTTACCAGGGGGCAGGGCTACCGACGTTAAGGCTAATCTAAAGATGGTGCTGGCTAAAGCTAAATCTGGCGAGTATAGAGATATTGTTATCCACGTCGGCACCAACGATGTTAGGATGAAACAGTCAGAGGTCACCAAGTGCAACATAGCTTCAGCGTGTAAATCAGCTAGAAAGATGTGTCGGCATCGAGTAATTGTCTCTGGCCCCCTCCCAGTTAGGGGGAGTGACGAGCTCTACAGCAGAGTCTCACAACTCAATCGCTGGTTGAAAACTGTTTTCTGCCCCTC
The DNA here is from genome assembly GCF_016432855.1 of Salvelinus namaycush. Lineage (NCBI taxonomy): Eukaryota > Metazoa > Chordata > Actinopteri > Salmoniformes > Salmonidae > Salvelinus > Salvelinus namaycush. Next base: position 31,681,074 of record NC_052309.1, on the reverse strand, counting down.
CCAAAAGATAGAATTTGTAGATAATTGGCCCTCTTTCTGGGACTCACCCACAAACAGGACCAAGCCTGACCTGCTGAGGAGTGACGGACTCCATCCTAGCTGGAAGGGTGCTCTCATCTTATCTACTAACATAGATAGGGCTCTAACTCCTCTAGCTCCACAATGAAATAGGGTGCAGGCCAGGCAGCAGGCTGTTAGCCAACCTGCCAGCTTAGTGGAGTCTGCCAATAGCACAGTCAGTGTAGTCAGCTCAGCCATCCCCATTGAGACTGTGTCTGTGCCTCGACCTAGGTTGGGCAAAACTAAACATGGCGGTGTTCGCCTTAGCAATCTCATTAGGATAAAGACCTCCTCCATTCCTGCCATTATTGAAAGAGATCGTGATACCTCACATCTCAAAATAGGGTTACTTAATGTTAGATCCCTCACTTCAAAGGCAGTCATAGTCAATGAACTAATCACTGATCATAATCTTGATGTGATTGGCCTGACTGAAACATGGCTTAAGCCTGATGAATTTACTGTGTTAAATGAGGCCTCACCTCCTGGTTACACTAGTGATCATATCCCCCGTGCATCCCGCAAAGGCGGAGGTGTTGCTAACATTTACGATAGCAAATTTCAATTTACAAAAAAAAAAAAGACGTTTTCGTCTTTTGAGCTTCTAGTCATGAAATCTATGCAGCCTACTCAATCACTTTTTATAGCTACTGTTTACAGGCCTCCTGGGCCATATACAGCGTTCCTCTCTGAGTTCCCTGAATTCCTATCAGACCTTGTAGTCATAGCAGATCATATTTTAATATTCATATGGAGAAGTCCACAGACCCACTCCAAAAGTCTTTCGGAGCCATCATCGACTCAGTGGGTTTTGTCCAACATGTCTCTGGACCTACTCACTGCCACAGTCATACTCTGGACCTAGTTTTGTCCCATGGAATAAATGTTGTAGATCTTAATGTTTTTCCACATAATCCTGGACTATCGGACCACCATTTTATTACGCTTGCAATCGCAACAAATAATCTGCTCAGACCCCAACCAAGGAGCATCAAAAGTCGTGCTATAAATTCTCAGACAACACAAAAATTCCTTGATTCCCTTCCAGACTCCTTCTGCCTACCCAAGGACGTCAGAGGACAAAAATCAGTTAACCACCTAACTGAGGAACTCAATTTAACCTTGCGCAATACCCTAGATGCAGTTGCACCCCTAAAAACGAAAAACATTTGTCATAAGAAACTAGCTCCCTGGTATACAGAAAATACCCGAGCTTTGAAGCAAGCTTCCAGAAAATTGGAACGGAAATGGCGCCACACCAAACTGGAAGTCTTCCGACTAGCTTGGAAAGACAGTACCGTGCAGTACCGAAGAGCCCTCACTGCTGCTCTATCATCCTACTTTTCCAACTTAATCGAGGAAAATAAGAACAATCCAAAATTTCTTTTTGATACTGTTGCAAAGCTAACTAAAAAGCAGCATTCCCCAAGAGAGGATGGCTTTCACTTCAGCAGTAATAAATTCATGAACTTCTTTGAGGAAAAGATCATGACCATTAGAAAGCAAATTACGGACTCCTCTTTGAATCTGCGTATTCCTCCAGGGCTTAGCTGTCCTGGATCTGCACAGCTCTGCCAGGGCCTGGGATCGGGAGAGACACTTAAGTGTTTTAGTACTATATCTCTTGACACAATGATGAAAATAATCATGGCCTCTAAACCTTCAAGCTGCATACTGGATCCTATTCCTACTAAACTACTGAAAGAGCTGCTTCCTGTGCTTGGCCCTCCTATGTTGAACATAATAAACAGCTCTCTATCCACCGGATGTGTACCAAACTCACTAAAAGTGGCAGTAATAAAGCCTCTCTTGAAAAAGCCAAACCTTGACCCGGAAAATATAAAAAACTATCGGCCTATATCGAATCTTCCATTCCTCTCAAAAATTTTAGAAAAAGCTGTTGCGCAGCAACTCACTGCCTTCCTGAAGACAAACAATGTATACGAAATGCTTCAGTCTGGTTTTAGACCCCATCATAGCACTGAGACTGCACTTGTGAAGGTGGTAAATGACCTTTTAATGGCGTCAGACCGAGGCTCTGCATCTGTCCTCGTGCTACTAGACCTTAGTGCTGCCTTTGACACCATCGATCACCACATTCTTTTGGAGAGACTGGAAACCCAAATTGGTCTACACGGACAAGTTCTGGCCTGGTTTAGATCTTACCTGTCGGAAAGATATCAGTTTGTCTCTGTGAATGGTTTGTCCTCTGACAAATCAACTGTACATTTCGGTGTTCCTCAAGGTTCCGTTTTAGGACCACTATTGTTTTCACTATATATTTTACCTCTTGGGGATGTTATTCGAAAACATAATGTTAACTTTCACTGCTATGCGGATGACACACAGCTGTACATTTCAATGAAACATGGTGAAGCCCCAAAATTGCCCTCGCTAGAAGCCTGTGTTTCAGACATAAGGAAGTGGATGGCTGAAAACTTTCTACTTTTAAACTCGGACAAAACAGAGATGCTTGTTCTAGGTCCCAAGAAACAAAGAGATCTTCTGTTAAATCTGACAATTAATCTTGATGGTTGTAAAGTCGTCTCAAATAAAACTGTGAAGGACCTCGGCGTTACTCTTGACCCTGATCTCTCTTTTGACGAACATATCAAGACTGTTTCAAGGACAGCTTTTTTCCATCTACGTAACATTGCAAAAATCAGAAATTTTCTATCCAAAAATGATGCAGAAAAATTAATCCATGCATTTGTTACTTCTAGGTTAGACTACTGCAATGCTCTACTTTCCGGCTACCCGGATAAAGCACTAAATAAACTTCAGTTAGTGCTAAATACGGCTGCTAGAATCCTGACTAGAACCAAGAAATTTGATCATATTACTCCAGTGCTAGCTTCCCTACACTGGCTTCCTGTTAAGGCAAGGGCTGATTTCAAGGTTTTACTGTTAACCTATAAAGCGTTACATGGGCTTGCTCCTACCTATCTTTCCGAGTTGGTCCTGCCGTACATACCTATACGTACGCTACGGTCACAAGACGCAGGCCTCCTAATTGTCCCTAGAATTTCTAAGCAAACAGCGGGAGGCAGGGCTTTCTCCTATAGATCTCAATTTTTATGGAACGGTCTGCCTACCCATGTGAGAGACGCAGACTCGGTCTCAACCTTTAAGTCTTTACTGAAGACTTATCTCTTCAGTAGGTCATATGATTGAGTGTAGTCTGGCCCAGGAGTGTGAAGGTGAACGGAAAGGCTCTGGAGCAACGAACCGCCCTTGCTGTCTCTGCCTGGCCGGTTCCCCTCTCTCCACTGGGATTCTCTGCCTCTAACCCTATTACAGGGGCTGAGTCACTGGCTTACTGGTGCTCTTTCATGCCATCCCTAGGAGGGGTGCGTCACTTGAGTGGGTTGAGTTACTGACGTGATCTTCCTGTCTGGGTTGGCGCCCCCCCTTGGTTTGTGCTGTGGTGGAGGTCTTTGTGGGCTATACTCGGCCTTGTCTCAGGATTGTAAGTTGGTGGTTGAAGATATCCCTCTAGTGGTGCGGGGGCTGTGCTTTGGCAAAGTGGGTGGGGTTATATCCTTCCTGTTTGGCCCTGTCCGGGGGTATCTTCGGATGGGGCCACAGTGTCTCCTGACCGCTCCTGTCTCAGCCTCCAGTATTTATGCTGCAGTAGTTTATGTGTCGGGGGGCTAGGGTCAGTTGGTTATACCTGGAGTACTTCTCCTGTCTTATCCAGTGTCCTGTGTGAATTTAAGTATGCTCTCTCTAATTCTCTCGTTCTCTCTTTCTTTCTCTCTCTCTGAGAACCTGAGCCCTAGGACCATACGTCACGGCAAACCGGGCATGATGACTCCTTGCTGTCCCCAGTCCACCTGGCCTTGCTGCTATTCCAGTTTCAACTGTTCTGCCTGCGGTTATGGAACCGCCACCTGTCCCAGACCTGCTGTTTTCAACTCTTAATGATCGGCTATGAAAAGCCAACTGAAAATTATTCATGATTATTATTTGACCATGCTTGTCACTTATGAACATTTTGAACATCTTGGCATAGTTCTGTTATAATCTCCACCCGGCACAGCCAGAAGAGGACTGGCCACCCCTCATAGCCTGGTTCCTCTCTAGGTTTCTTCCTAGGTTTTGGCCTTTCTAGGGAGTTTTTCCTAGCCACCGTGCTTCTACACCTGCATTGCTTGCTGTTTGGGGTTTTAGGCTGGGTTTCTGTACAGCACTTCGAGATATTAGCTGATGTACGAAGGGCTATATAAAATAAACTTGATTGATTGAAACCAACTTTGCCACAATCGCACACCAGCCAGCTGAAGTTAATTGGCTAATTAAATTTGTCTAACTCTTTCCACCTGCGAACACACACGAAACACCCACATCAAACCACACCCCGAAACCAACTCACATTTGAATTCAGTCATGGCCGCTAGCATTTCTTAATATACCAAATCTAAAACGAGGCCAAATCAGGAAGTTCAGGCGCCCTTTCAGACAACCTTTCAAGTTCATAGAGCCTTTAGATAGTCTTCCAAGTTCTTAGAGTCTATTCAGCGACAAGCTAAGCTAACAAGACTGCCTGTCTCCAGACTAAGCCACTGGGATTCTATGACTGAGTGTTTATGTTTGCATCATTACCCAGGAAGCCAAGCTCACATCTCACAGTGTGTAGGATGTGTGAGGTGGGTGTGAGGAGGGCAGTGCTAGGCTATAGGCCTAGTCTGGTAAGTGTCTGAGAGGTGTACCTCAGGCAGTAGTGTTCATCTTCTCCCAGCCCTGGTCTTTCTGTACACAGTGGGTGCTGCTGAAGATAACCTGGCATTGAGGAGTGTGTGGATTGGTTGGCAGAGGGGTTGGCAGAGGGGCAGTGCCCACATTCGGCTCACACATCCTTTCACGTCTGTCTGGTTTGGCAACAGTCAAATGTCAATCCAATGTATTTTCTAAACACCTTTTTACATCAGCAGTTGTCACAACGTGCTATACAGAAACCCAGTGTTAAAACCCCAAAGAGCAATGCGGAAGCAAAGTGGCAAGGAAAAGTGTGCTTAATCAGCAGGAAACATCTGGCGCTGTGTGAAAACCATGCTGTGTCTTACTAACACAAGGGCATTCGCACACATGGCACGGTTTACAGTGAAAGGTGAGTGGTGTATCCCGGTTGAATGGTTGAATGGGAAGGGCTGGCTGTACATGTGAGCAACCTATGGTAATAACTCATTTTCAAAATACCCAGAGCAGAGCAAAACCCTATTGTCCCCCAATCTTCTAATGCCTAGTGCGTATTGAAGTTACTCCTAGAACAGAATAAACCTCCATAGAGAGATCCAGTTCTCTGGGTATAATGAGGTGTACCACCACAGCAGAGAGCATTGCTCAACCTCAACCTCCCTGCATATGGAACACATCTCCTCCTCCCCCAAATCACAACATCAAAACGAAGTGGCACTTACACAAACTCTCCAGCTCTCTAACTACATCAGGGAAATGGAGGGGGGGGGGGGTACTCCCTCTTTCCCTCTTTTCCTCCCACTTTCCATCCCTCCCTCTCTAAGCAGGCCCAGTGTGCGAAGGACGGACCGTGGGCCTGCTGTTTCAGACATCAGTAACAGTGAATATCCATCCCACAGCACCAGAGGGTCAGCCCTCCATCCCCCTTACACAAACACATTTCAAAGCCTACAGGGCCTGGCTGCACTAGGACACTGCGTATTTCTGCTGGTGCCCATTGCTAAAATATGGGCGAGAGGGCTGCCAACAACAGCATGGGGTAAGAGAGAGATAGAGCGAAAGAAAAGGAGGGGGGGAGAGCCAGGGAGGGTGAAAGTGGTTCAGGGGGTGCTTGTAGGACAAAGGTGAAAAAAATTGCAATTTCATTGGGGGAGATTTGGCCCTGCTGCTCGTGAAATCTGATTAACAGAATATAGGATGGTTGGCAGAGAGAGGCCTGGGGGATTCCTGTGTACTCGACTATCCCTCAGTCTGCCTAGAGAAAGAGAGAGAGAGGGGGAGAAAGAGAGAGAGGGGGAGAAAGAGAGAAATGGGGAGAAAGAGAGAGGGGTGTGCAATGAAAGGCAGAGGGAGAGTGAGAGAAGAAGAGGGGAGGAAGAGAGAGGAGGTGCAACGAGAGAACACTTCTAAGGGGAAGAGATGGCATGAGGGTAGTAAAAACAAGAAAAGTGAGTTTACTATCCTTCTACCATCCATTTGGTTTCTGTCCCCCTAGGACACCTCTCCCCACAGTAACAGTGAACCATGATCTCCCCTGGGGAAGAGGGCCATGGTGGTTAACACTCCATCATTTACAGGAACATTAGTAAATACTTCTCTCTCTGGTTACCACATTCCAGGCCAGGGGAGCTGAGCTAACAACTGCCACACAGTGTTTCCCCTGTCACTCTTGACTAAGGAGAAAGAGAGGGAGGCGAAGGGGGCTTTTGGGTTGCCCTGGTTCATACACGCAACACATGCATTTACGGAGTCAACCTGGTCGTTTGAAATCGTAATCAATCAGCAATACAGTGCATTAGCTGGCAGAGCAGAGCCATGCATTCAATAACTTCAGGGATAGGGGGGTGAAGTAGTATTTCTAATATCTGCTATCAATAAATCCAAAGAGCGAGAGAGAAGAGAAAGGAGAATACTCTGGCCCCAGGCTGTGGCTCCTGAAAGAAAGAACCATCTCAGGAATTCACTGTCCCTGGAACCCATGTGTGTTTCCTGGTAATAGCAGCAGATGTTCAGAAAGAGCTGCAAAACCTGGACCCGTACAAATCAGCTGGGCTATACAATCTGGACCCTCTCTTTCTAAAAAATTTCCGCCGCCATTGTTGCAAACCCTATTACCAGTCTGTTCAACCTCTCTTTCGTATTGTCCGAGATCCCTAAAGATTTGAAAGCTGCCGTAGTCATCCCCCTCTTCAAAGGGGGTGACACTCTAGACCAAAACTGTTAGAGACCTATATCTATCCTGCCCTGCCTTTCTAAAGTCTTCGAAAGCCAAGTTAACAAACAGATCACTTACCATTTCGAATCCCACCGTACCTTCTCCGCTGTGCAATCCAGTTTCCGAGCTGGTCATGGGTGTACCTCAGCCACGCTCAAGGGACTAATCGATATCATAACTGCCATCGATAAAAGACAGTACTGTGCAGCCGTCTTCATCAACCTGGCCAAGGCTTTCGACTGTCAATCACCGTATTCTTATCGGCAGACTCAATAGCCTTGGTTTCTCAAATGACTGCCTCGCCTGGTTCACCAACTACTTCTCAGACAGAGTTCAGTGTGTCAAATCGGAGGGCCTGTTGTCTGGACCTCTGGCAGTCTCTATGGGGGTGCCACAGGGTTCAATTCTCGGGTTGACTCTTTTCTCTGTAAATATCAACGATGACGCTCTTGCTGCGGGTGATTCCCTGATCCACCTCTACGCAGACGACACCATTCTGTATACATCTGGCACTTCTTTGGACACTTAACAAACCTGCAAACAAGCTTCAATGCTATACAACACTCCTTCCGTGGCCTCCAACTGCTCTTAAACACTAGTAAAACTAAATGCATGCTTTTCAACCGATCGCTGCCCGCACCCGCCTGCCCGACTAGCATCACTACTCTGGACAGTTCTGACTTTGAATATGTGGACAACTTCAAATACAAATACCTAGGTGTCTGGCTAGACTGTAAACTCTCCTTCCAGACTCATATTAAAACATCTCCAATCCAAAATTAAATCTAGAATCGGCTTCCTATTTCACAACAAAGCCTCCTTCACTCATGCTGCCAAACATACCCTCGTAAAACTGACTATCCTACCGATCCTCGACTTCAGCGATGTCATTTACAAAATAGCCTCCAACACTCTACTCAGAAATTGGATGCAGTATATCACAGTGCCATCCTTTTTGTCACCAAAGCCCCATATACCACCCACCACTGCTACCTGTATGCTCTCGTCGGTTGGCCCTCGCTACATATTCGTCGCCAGACCCACTTGCTCCAGGTCATCTACAAGTCTTTGCTAGGTAAAGCTCCGCCTTATCTCAGCTCACTGGTCACCATAACACCCACCCGTAGCACACGATCCAGCAGGGATATCTCATTGGTCATCCCCAAAGCCAACACCTCCTTTGGCCGCCTTTCCGTCCGGTTCTCTGCTGCCAATGACTGGAACGAATTGCAAATATCGCTGAAGTTGGAGACTTATATCTCCCTCACTAAATTTAAGCATCAGCTATCTGAGCAGCTTACCGATCGCTGCAACTGTACATAGCCCATCTGTAAATAGCCCATCCAATCTACCTACCTCATCCCCATATTGTTTTTATTTACTTTTTTTTGCTCTTTTGCACACCAGTATTTCTACTTGCACATCAATCACTCCAGTGTTTATTTGCTAAATTGTAATTACTTCGCTACTATGGCCTATTTATTGCCTTACCTCCTCATGCCATTTGCACATACTGTATATAGACTTTTTCTATTGTGTTATTGACTGTACGTTTGTTTATTCCATGTGTAACTGTTGTTGTTTGTGTCGCACTGCTTGGCTTTATCTTGGCCAGGTCGCAGTTGTAAATGAGAACTTGTTCTCAACTGGCCTACCTGGTTAAATAAAGGTGAAATAAATAAAATTAAAATAATAAAATAAAATAATGGAAGGAGAAGCGGTCCCTTTTCCCTCACTAAGGATGAGTAGAAAATTATTTCTTTCAGAGAGAAAAACCATAACCCAGCAGCCGCTTATTGTCATTTCTTTATAAAATGTAGTTCATTTTATTCAATTAGTAGGAAATTATTATTTCCTTTCGAGCAAGCTTTGATTTTTTGAATTTTGGTTTTCCTGTGTAAGGTAGTCAATGGGTAAGAATGATGAACAGAAAGTGATGAAATTAGTAGATGTGACAGACACAGCAGGGTGTAAGAGGGGATTGCTAATGTACTGTAGTGATTGCGGGCAAAGAGAGAGGGGTTAATAGAATAGTTCCCTAATAGCACACAACCGGAGGCACACACACACACTCCCCTCAACTTCACCTTGGCCTTCACTGCTGGCTCAGGCTTCAGATTCCATTATAGGTGTGTGTACGTCTCTGAAAGAGATGGTTGTTATTTGATGGAGATTGGAGTGGGAGTAGGGGGCACACACTCTGGGAGTAAGGGGGGGTGCCTCTGAGTGCGTGTTCGCTGTTTATGAGTTATGACACTGCTCATTGCACTGCCAACGACAATTCTTCTACTGCTTTGTTCTCTGTGCCGTTGATTCCCTCCCTCTACTCTCTAGCCTATTTATTCCCCAATACATGGTATATTTCACAGCTGGAGATAAATCAGGGTGGTCTCTCGTCTCTCAGAGATAAGCATTACAAAAATCACAGTTCTAATAGGAAACTTCTGGAAGCCTCAGAAGTTTCCCATTGTCCTCAATAATCTCTACTGTGCTGTAGGAAAACAGGAGAACACTAGTCTTAGGGGACTCTAGTTCTGAAGACAATACAGCTCTTTCACTCCAAGGCTCGTTCATTACAGTGTATGTCAGTGGTTCCAAAGCGTTTTTGCATTGGGATCCACCATCCATCCAAAGCCTCTCACATTCTCGTGAGCCACAGAATAGTCAAAAGCATGTTTATTACCACTAGTTAAAGCCAGGCTTCAGCTGTAATCCAAGAAGGAACAGCAGCATTGTGTTACCTCCCAGATCTTTTGTAACAATTACAGTCTGAATGTGAGTGGACCACAAAGTTAAACAGAACAGTATTATATTGTATATCTATGGACTGGGTTTCATCATAGCATCTCTCTGGGGGGGATCCTGTTCTCTGGCTGGGTTCTCCTCTTTTGTTCTCCTCTTAATTCACAACCTGTAATTGGCCACCATCTGGGTCTCAGTTGTCCACTCTCTCTCTCCCTCCCTCGCTCTCTCTCTCTAAACGGCTGGGTTACATATGCATGTCCAGGGGAGCGTTTACATCTACTGTTAATCACTTGAACTAATTATGTAACTTTAATAACATCCAATTACCCACACTGCCTAGTCCATCACCAGAGCAGTACAGTGTGTCTGATAGGTTTAGACACCACAGCCGACTCCCCCCATACATCTCTCTATCTGGCTGATAATACACCGTCCTGTCAGAGTAATTGTATGCCATTGCACAATATGTCTATCATAGCAAGAGGCAGTTAAAGGGTTAGTTTACAAATTACATTGGTTTCCTTACCCTGTAAGCAGTCTAATGAATTTCAATTGACTGATTTCCTTATATTAACTGTAACTCAGCAAAATCTTTGAAAAGGTTGTATGGTATTCATATTTTTGTTCAGTATACATTATATTTATGACTTGTCCATAACAAGGTATGACAAAGATCCATGCTTTGATTTAGTTTCACTGCACCGTTTCCACATGCTTACGTTTTAGCACTTGTGCCACAAATCCCATTCAGTCATTTGACCGACATTTGCATTTTTCGTGCATCATGTCCAAATCTTACGAAAGTTTCTATACCGAACAAAAATATAAAACGCAACATGAAACATTTTCAAATATTTTGCTGAGTTACAGTTCATATAAGGAAATCAGTCAATTTAAATAAATTCATTAGGCCCTAATCTCTGGATTTCAAATGACTGGGCAGGGGCGCAGCCATGGGTGGTCCTAGGAGGGCATATATCGGTCCCATGAATTTGTCTTACAAATACAAATATGTTAGCATGTGGAATCAGTGCCAGGGAAACTAAACCAAAGCACAGACTGTGGTCATACCTTGTCCATAGACTGCTTACAGGGTAAGGAAACCAATGTGTCATTTTGTAATTTAGGTGAACTGTCCCTTTAACTTACAGTACATACAGGATCACACTGACACACTACACACCCCACTACAGAGGACTAGAACCCACTCTGGTCTTTTTCCAAAGATATCGAATATGGCCAAATGCTGTAGTAATACATTTAAAAATCCACGTTGTCTTCTGTCCCCAGCCGCCACATCAGAGACATAGAATCAGGCAGCAGTATAAATATAATGGATGATCCAGTCAGACCCTCTGGGTTGTCTTCAGAATTACTTTTATGCAAACTATATGTGGCAGGTCATTCGTTCATTTATTCCCATCTCAAACAAAAGAAAGGGATTCTTCTGTCTTACATGAGCTGATTCTTCCTTTACAAAACCTAGTTAATTGTTGTGGTATAACAAAGGCTGTCAAAGTGAGTTGTGGGGAAAGTTGAGGAAAAAGGGTTCTTTGAGGGTATTTGTTAGGAAATGGGGGAAGAAAACTAACCTGTCAAATGAAAGAGATGGGGGAGAGCCCTAATTGCCCACCATCAATAAAGGGCACCAGATGCTAGCTACATGAGGAACACATTGAGACTATATGAATGATGATCCCCATTACCCATCATGCCAGAGATACTGTACCATTATGCTGAGGGGGCAAATTATTGAGGGTTAAATTGTTAACCTTTTAAAGGCTGGAATAAGATTCCATTCCATTGAGCATTCCTTAGTGAGCCAAAATACTGCCCTTTGGATGTTGTTGGTCATTGAATAGCGCCAACTGTATGTAATAAAACCTTTCCTTTTTCAAAGCATGGAAACATACGGTACACACACACTCCCTCCCTCACACTCACCACACAGGGGGTAATAAACAGAAGGGCATATGGCAGGCTGGAGTCATTTATATCATTTACATGGATGGTGTATTTGCCCCCCATTAATGTATGTGTGTGTGTTTTTGCTCTAGCAGTCTCAGGACACACCCTCGTGGCCCATCACTCACAGACACCACTCTGTGTGTGTGTGTGTGTGTGTGTGTGTGTGTGTGTGTGTGTGTGTGTGTGTGTGTGTGTGTGTGTGTGTATGTGTATGGCCCCGGAGTGGGGGTGTGTATCGGCGCGGACATGACAGATTACACCATGATTGGAGCCAGAGCATGATGGATGAGCAGGCCTATTAGATACATTCATTCATATTACGTTGACACACACAGGAACACACATACATATACACACGTTCTGCCTGGGTGCAAACAAAGAAACTAAGATGAATATTAACTCCACATGTTGTTTCGAAGACATCCTCAGGCTCCTGCATCCTGGCACTTGATGTTTACATTTTAGAGCCTCACGTCTGCTTGGATCTATAGACCGCGAACCAGATCTGTAGACCGCGAACCAGATCTGTAGACCGCGAACCAGATCTGTAGACCGCGAACCAGATCTGTAGACCGCGAACCAGATCTGTAGACCGCGAACCAGATCTATAGACCGCGAACCAGATCTATAGACCGCAAACCAGATCTGTAGACCGCAAACCAGATCTGTAGACCGCAAACCAGATCTGTAGACCGCGAACCAGATCTATAGACCGCGAACCAGATCTATAGACCGCGAACCAGATCTATAGACCGCAAACCAGATCTATAGACCGCGAACCAGATCTATAGACCGCGAACCAGATCTATAGACCGCGAACCAGATCTATAGACCGCGAACCAGATCTATAGACCGCAAACCAGATCTATAGACCGCGAACCAGATCTGTAGACCGCGAACCAGATCTATAGACCGCAAACCAGATAGTGTTTTTTTGTGCTGAAGAAACTTTAAAATGTTTGTCTTTTACTAGATGCTCTTATCCAGAGCTTACAGGACCAATTAGGGTTAAGTGTCTTGGTCAAGGGCACAGACAGATTTTTCCCCTACTGTAGTCGGCTTGGGGATTCGAATCGGCGACCTTTCAGTTACTGGCCCAAAGGTCTTAATCACTAGGCTACCTACCGCCTGACTTCCACCAATAAACCCCCCAAAAATGTGACCAACATATCTACTTTAATGGGGTGTTTTATGTTTTACCTCGAGTCTGAGGAGAGGACTCTGGCTCTGTTAGAGAGTACTGTAGGAGATTGCATTACTGCAGAGCAGAGCGGCTGTAAACAATGTTCTGTTACTGTAATGTGCTGTTCTGCTGTGCCCTGATGGTAAGGGCTGCCAGGAACAAAGAGCTGTGTGCCTCCCTCCCTCCACCCCACACACACACACACACACACACACACACACACACACACACACACACACACACACTTCTTCTCCAACTCCTGAACTCTGTCTCCCATTATCTCTGGGAAACGGTCCAAGTAGCTCAGTTTACAGATTATACAGGTACAATAAGAGGGAGAAGAGGGAGAAGAGAGAGAGGTCTGTGACATGGACACTCACCCTGCAATAGGAAAGAATCAAAAGGACCCCCGCTACAGACCAGTGGGAGGTATAGAGGAGTAGAGGAGAGAGAAGGAGTGAAGGAGAGGGGGAGGATAGAGGAGAGGGGCTCACGTGGGGGTAGGTTGGGTCAGAGGGGTTGAGGGAGAGAAGGAGGAGTGGAGAGATGAGGAGGAGAGTGGCTCCTGGGTGGGTGTAGGTTGGGTTAGAGGAGTTGAGGGAGAGAAGGAGGAGTGGAGAGATGAGGAGGAGAGTGGCTCCTGGGTGGGTGTAGGTTGGGTCAGAGGAGTTAAGGTGATGTTGTCCCCTAGCCATGGGAGAAGGATTATAGAGATGAGATTAGAAACCACACAGACATCAACAGTTGACGCTATAAATATAATGAAATTTATGCATTTCTATGGTAGTCATCCTATTTCTATGGACTGACCGGGCTAAACCAAGCAGCTCAACTATCAACTACCAGAATCCACCACGGAGGGACACACAATGTGGATACTTGCCAAGTGCAGGCCATTTCAGTACAGTGGAATTCAGAGTGTGGTCTCACTCCTGGGAGCTCTTATGAAGCTTCTGGAGAGATGTGCCCCTGAACAAGGCAGTTAACCCACTGTCCCTAGGCCGTCATTGAAAATAAGAATTTGTTCTTAACTGACTTGCCTAGTTAAATAAAGGTAAAATAAAAAAATAAAAATCAGTATCAATATCAGAGTCATACCATCAGTATCTCCTCAATCTTCTCCAGTCCGTCTCCTCTGTGCTGGAGCCAACCCATTCAGACGGACAGCTGTGTGAGCAGTGGGTGTATGAAAGACAACACTCTCTCCTCCAGATAAGAGAGCGAGAGAAATGAGAAAGGCCGGGCAAGAGCCCAGGAGGAGAGGGAGTGTGTGGCTTTAGCTGCTTAGACGGATGCATTTCCGCTGTACAGAAAGAAGCACTGGTCGAGGCTGTCATCTCAAGCGTTGTGTAATCAGTCCCTTTTAGAGAGAACATACTCTTAGTAATCACGGGCACCTAAAGGTCACAAAAGAGCCATTTCTGAAATGCAAAAAGGCTGAAATGGAAAGCTTGGAAAGTCAGTCAATTAGTCACGCCGAGCTCTCGCTTCAACACCAAGGCATTTGAGGACAGCCAACGTCCTCCTTGCAACTTTGTCTGGGGCTGAAATTACCCCTTATTCCCTATATATACATATTCCCTATGTGGGCCTTAGTCAAAAGTAGTGCACTATAATAGGCTGCCATTTCAGACACATCCCTCATCCAAAAAGGACCAGCTAGAGAGATGAATGTTCCCTGTGTGAGATGAAAGACAGACAGGTGGGAAATAGCTTCTAACGTGTTATTTAATGGAGGATTAGGGCTTTGACCCCTAGAGGTCAGGGGTCATCTCCTTGGGGGTCAGAGCTGTGTATGTGGAAATTAATTGCTGCCTGCCGGCTGGGACTCAGTCAGGCAAAAACAGATCAGAGCAGCACTGCAGGGGGGTGTGTGTGTGTGTGTGTGTGTGTGTGTGTGTGTGTGTGTGTGTGTGTGTGTGTGTGTGTGTGTGTGTGTGTGTGTGTGGCTGACCCTCAGGGACGAACGCACGCATGCACACACCAGTTTGACCTCACTATGCACCACAGGGTCCCCTGTATCCATGGAAATAAGGCTGATAGATCCGAACTTAAGGCAGTCTGGGTGGGACAGACACTGCAGTATTCTTCAGTGGCATTTATATCTAATAGTTTCAAAATAGTATACTAATACTGTATCATACTGCACATTTCAAATACATACTGATACAGCACTAGTCTAATTGTGCAAAAACAGAGAATGGAACTCAGCCTATAAAGACATCTAAGGAAAGTCTCGCATATATCATCCTCTTAATGTTTACCTTCACACAAACAAAATGTCCTCTGACGGATACTGTCGATATTGAAATCTCATTACAGGACATAGCTTACTGTACAGTATCTCAACTTTCTCATCAGTGAAGAAAATGAACAGTAGCAGGAAATATAAAGAGCAATGTTGCTGCATGATATGTCCATTTAAGGGCTTTTTGTATTCTGGAGTCTTGTTAAATAAATCAGTTAGGTCTCCAGAGAGGAAAGCAAAACATTTTGGCTCTTTTCAGAGTTGCTTGACGAGAAACGAAAACAGAAGAGCTCAAAGAAAATGTCTCAGCCGCAAGGTACTGTGTGCACAGAGAAGGACTTCATCCACTTAAGTGTTGGCATGTAAACTACAGTCAAGTCTCTCAAACATCTTTAGTACCAGTCAAAAGTTTGGTCACACTGATCCATTCAAGGGTTTTTCTTTATTTTAACTATTTTCAAAATTGTAGAATAATAGCGAAGACATCATAACTATGAAATAACACATATGGAATCATGTAATAACCAAAAAATAATTAAACAAATCAAAATCTATTTTAGATTTTTCAAAGTAGCCACCCTTTGTCTTGATGACAGCTTTGCACACTCTTGGCATTCTCTCAACCAGCTTCATGAGGAATGCTTTTCCAACAGGAGTTTCATATATGCTCAGCACTTGTTGGCTGCTTTTCCTTCACTCTGCAGTCCAACTCATCCCAAACCATCTCAATTGGGTTTAGGTGATTGTGGAGGCCAGGTCATCTGATGCAGCACTCCATCACTCTCCTTCTTGGTCAAATAGCCCTTACACAGCCTGGAGGTGTGTTTTGGGTCATTGTCCTGTTGAAAAACAAATGATAGTAGGACTAAGTGCAAACCAGATGGGATGGCATATCACTGCAGAATGCTGTGTTAGCCATGCTGGTTAAGTGTGCCTTGAATTATAAATAAATCACAGTGTCACCAGCAAAGCACCCCAACACCATCACACCTCCTCCTCCATGCTTCACGGTGGGAACCACACATGCGGAGATCATTTGTTCACCTACTCTGCGTTTCACAAAGACACGCCGGTTGGAACCAAAAATCTCTAATTTGGGCTCATCAGACCAAAGGACAGATTTCCACGGTCTAATGTTCATTTCTCGTGTTTCTTTGCCCAAGCAAGTCTCTTCTTCTTATTGGTGTCCTTTAGTTGTGGTTTCTTTGCAGCAATTCGACCACGAAGGCCTGATTCACGCAGTCTCCTCTCAACAGTTGATGTTGAGATGTGTCTGTTACTTGAACTATGTGAAGCACTTATTTCGGCTGTAAACTGAGGAGCAGTTAAGTCGAATGAACTTATCCTCTGCAGCAGAGGTAACTCTGGGTCTTCCTTTCCTGTGGCGGTCCTCATGAGAGCCAATTTCATCATAGTGCTTGATGGTTTTTGCAACTTCAAAGTTCTTGAAATTTTCCAGATTGACTGACCTTCTTGTCTAAACGTAATGTTGGACTGTCGTTTCTCTGTCCTTATTTGAGCTGTTCTTGCTATAATATGGACTTGATCTTTTACCAAATAGGGCCATCTTCTGTATACCACCCCTACCTTGTCACGACACAACTGATTGGCTCAAATGCAATAATGAGGAAAGAAATTCCACAAATTAACTTTTAACAAGGCACACCTGTTCATTGAAATGCATTTCAGGTGACTACCTCATGAAACTGGTTGAGAGAATGCCAAAAGTGTGCAAAGCTGTCATCATGGCAAAGGGTGGCTACTTTGAATAATTAAAATATATGTTTTGTTTAACACTTTTTTGGTTACTACATGATTCCATATGTGCTATTTCATAGTTTTGATGTCTTCACTATTATTCTACAATGTAGACCCTTGAATGAGTAGGTGTCCAAACTTTTGACTAGTACTGCATGTCCCTTTACTTTAATGTCCCCTATACTCCATTTTAGCTCCTCACAGTGTTTTCTGAACATCTTTCGGTCCTTGCTATAGAGACTCTCTCTCTCATTCTACAGTGTCCCTATCCCTTAACCAGCACTATTACACATAGCAGCAGTCACATTCATATCAGGGACATGGTCTCCCACGCTCAGCCAATAGCACTGATGCAAGCAAAGGAAATACTGATAAGTTCTCTCTTTTGAGAGTTTCCTTTTCAGCTCAAGCCTCTCTTACAGTGATAAGTAATTGGCTGCCTCTCTCACTGCAGAGTGAAACTCTCCTCTCCCCCAGCAACACTCATCACCAATCACACCATCTCTCAGCCTGGGACTGAACATGCCATTCCCTTCTCTCACTACTTTTTCCAACAGCAAGCAGTGAACAACATGTGGTGAATAATATATTTATTTATTTGTTCATTTTTTGACAACGTGGCTGTTGTTGGCTAGGTGGCAGTGTGTTATCCCAGAAGACAGTGTGCCTCTCTGCCAGGCTGTTGTACCCCTATGAGTGAGTAGAGGGTACAGTACATCTTAGCCATGAAGTTGTTATGAGGCAGGTCTGTAGCTCAGTGCCTCAGTACCCACATACACACTTATCCTACACATCCTCCAAAGTCTAGTGTTCCACTCCTAATCAGTTCAATCAGAGGTAACAGGCTCACTCATCCACTCTTCCTCTGCAGGAAAACGAGAAACCTCATGAACCCATTACAAGGATTACAGTGGAATTACAGTGGAATATAATATGTTTCAAAAAGGTGCCTGGCCAAAGATCAGGAGGTGCTTTAATTAACCTTTAATTAGGCTTTTCTCAATTTGACTAATCCTCATTTATAGATCAGACCAGGAAATTAAAATAGACAGAAATAGAACAAATCATTACTGGTAGTAATATCATTATTGTTTGTACTCTACTGTACTGTAGAAGTCTATGTTGTAGGAGTAGTAGTAGTGTTTACTGTATGGAGTAGTCCAGTGTTTCCCAACTCCAGGCATCCAGTACCCCCAACAGCACACATTTCTGTTGTATCCCCGGACAAACATACTTGATTCAGTTCATCAAGGGCTTGATGATTAGTTGACAAGTTGAATCAGGTGTGCATGTCCAGGACTACAATATACATTTGTACTGTTGGGGGTACTGGAGGAATGGAGTTGGGAAACACTGGAGTAGTGTAAACTGCATGTTCCCAGAAAGCGTTACAACCAATCATAATTGATCATACTTCAGAGACCCTTAGAGCAGTGGTTCTCAAACCTCTCCTCGGAGACCCCCAGCCGTTCCATGTATTTGATCTACTCAAGAGCTAGCACACCTGATTCAACTTGTCAACTAATCATCAGCCTTCGAATAGGTGAATAAGATGAGTTCAGGGCTACAACAAAATTGTGAAATGTCTGGGGGTCCCCGAGGAGCGGTTTGAGAACTACTGCCTTAGAGGCTGTCAGGGGAGGAAGAGGGGTATACCACATGCTGGGACAAAATGGATGACACATATGGGCTATGATGACATCACCATAACTCAAGTACCTGACATCTCAGAATGCATAGCATAGCGAGAGAACGTGGACATTCCTCAGTTACTAGGCAGAGTTAGTACGCACAGAGGACCATTCACTTAGACAGGCCAGACATGCTCTCTGGTTCACTAGAGGCAAATAAAACCTGCTCAGTCCAAACAGCTTTTCTGCACGTAGTCAGGGAAATAGAAACAGGCAACCATTTAAACAGCTCTATAAAAACTAACTCTCTCCAAATTGGACTGCCGATGAGAGGGCATCGTGGAGTGAGATTCTTCGCTATACTTGAAGAGGAAGAGAAGCATTGACACGTCAGTCAAGGACAGAAAACAGTAACACTCCTCAAAGAACTAAAGAGATGCCGGAGTGTAAGATAAGTAATGTAAGAAGAATATGAACAATCTAGGCTAATAGTTTGTTATTTATATAATACACATCTAATATACCGTCTAAGTATATTCTCCACACAACACTAGTTGAATCTTTTGGAGAAGAACGCTTTAGCTGTGACTTGTCTTAAAAGGAATCATTTTTCACTCAGTATTTCTAGTTTGCCCCACTTTCCAGACTCTTCCGTTTGAGAGAGCTCGGTATTCCCATGACGACCAGGCAGTGAGCTTGTTTCTACCTGAAAAAGCTGTTCTGTAACAACCACCACCAACACCAGTGAATAGTTGATACTGATTTCTGTGTGGGAGTAGTGAAAAAAATGTACTCTGAAAAACCAGGTTAAGGAACTAAAGAGTAAAACTTGCTCCAAGCTCACCTCTAGCTACACTACGATTGCACCACTAGAGAAATAAGCAACAATACAGTACTGTGCATTCTTTACTAATACTCCTTTAATAATCCTCAAAGTTGACCCAGATTTAGGAGGAAAATCAAAGATGGCGGACGCTGGGATAACTTAAACAGGCCTGAAGAGGAGAATAACTATCATTAAGATGACAGTGGAAAGTCATAACTACACTACGCAGCTACAGACAAAATGAGAAGAGTCAAGCTCTACTTGACCTGATGCAAGAACAAGGAGTCTCTGGGAAATCTACAAATAGTGGTCTCTAATTCTCCCTTGTCAGAGTCATGGTGGTACAGCAGTTGTGGGAAGAGACTACTGAGACAAGTCTTAATAACTAACCACAGATAGCAATGCACAACCTTCCCAAACATGTTACAGTCAAAGGACATTCTGAGAGCGAGGGATTTTTTAAGAGTGTATTTTCCCACAAGGAAGGGGGAAAACCTCCCACGTACTCAGTCTCTAATACTCACTCTCTCATTCTCTCGCTGTCCCTCTTTCTCAGACAGTTAAACCAACCGACCCACGTCAAAGTAGTCCACCACAACAAAACCCAACTATTGCACACAAGAGACCAGATAACATTAAGAGTGAGTCACATGTTGGGGAAAAGTCTGAGCTGAATGCATTGCTCCATGGCTTCTGGTACTGTATGTTTCTGCGAGGGTCCATAAGAGCAAACAAGTCCATACATGCTTATGGAATAACTTTACAGCGAGTTTGAATTCATGAGGTGAGGGTTGTCCCTCTCTCCTTACCTGCACCTGGCCCTTGCCCATGATGATGTCCACGATCTCATTGTCATCCTTGTTGAGCTTGGTCTTGTCGTAGCATTTCTCGTAGCACAGGATCCGCAGGCACTGAGAACCTTCCAGCTCGATCTCAAATTCCTATTGGACAACAGACAGGAAGGACATGAGAATAGGGTTCAATTTCCTATCGGTCCAAATAACAGACCGAATGATGGAGTATTGGATATTGAGTTCAACGCCCTGTTGGCAGCATGACTAACCGACTGAAATACGATCTGAACATTGGAGCTCTGACGAGTGTTGGTCTCTCACCTCGTTCCACTGTGGTTCAGTGGTGTCTCTGAAGACGCGGGTCTTGGCCTTGCTGACAAAGTAGCCGTAGGAGTCCACCTCCAGGGTACAGTACAGATCTGAACAGGACACAGGAGTCAGAAATCACAATGAGTGAATCTAAAATAATCAGCACTTATAACACAATAATAGCAAGACTGACAGTAAATGGATAGACATTTTAATATGATCGTACCACAATTGTGTAGAGCTAGATCATGTCTGTATCAATGGTCACTGACAATTAGTTTCTCAAGCCCTTACCACCTAATGGTAGAGGCCTGTATTACTGATAGAATGAATAAAGGCACACACACACACACACAACAAGTCCTCAGGGCCAGGTATTCCCCTCAGCTCAGCAGAGCATCAGCTAGGCTAATGTACTCATGTTTATGCTAATGCACTAGTCTCCATAGGCCATTTATCCAGATATCCATTACAATGTCTCCCCTGCACTGGTCTAAGAGACCAAGCCAGAGGCCTCTCTCTCCAGCCCCGCTAGTCCCTGGGGTCTCGACTGCTCTCTGACAGCATGATGGATGGTTACCCACCCTGACCCGTGAACACAGTCACATCACCCACGCACAGAACTAGAGACAGTGTTTACACTGTAGTACATAGTCACACATGGCGTAGCAATATGAAAACAATAGCATGACCCATGTCTGTCTGGGTTTAGCTCATAGACATATCAGAATCTGGATTAGGTTAGGCAGACTTGTGGACTCAAGTCACAAATTTGATGACTTGAGACTCGACTTGGAGCCTCAAGACTCGGGACTCGACTTTGACTCGAGATATATGACTAGAAATTATCTGGCCAGGTTTTGTAATGTTTTGTCACTCATTTTGTGGCACAGACACTACGTGGATTAATTTACACGCAGACAAAGACAGTAGCCGCAGAATCGCCCTTGCAAAAAAAAAAAATGCAACAGATTGGCTAGTGAAATGCGCACTCTGATTGGACCAGAAAACTGTCAATCAACACAGGTTGGGTGAGCTTGCGAACAGAATGTTGATTTGCTGTACAGCTTTAAAATGTGCAAATGTCAAAATTTAGGGAGTGAGGCTTGCCATAATATATAAATATGCAGCTCCAAAAAGTGTTTGGTGATCAAGAATATTAACTGTTTACTTTGCAATGTCACCGGAAATGGGGCAATAATTACTAGCATAGGCCAACTGGTCTTTTGGTATGTAACAATTGCTTGATATTTATAATTTACTTATGAAGCCTGCATTTGGAATTTGTTGTTAAAATCAAATACTACTGTGGCGAAGAAGCACCATAGGCACTGCTCTTCACTTGCACTCTCCAAACTCCCACCAGTGGAGTTAAAATAAAATAAATTGTTTAAATGTTTTGCTGTTGCTTTCACATGTTTAAATTCATAGGCGCTATGATGTATTTTTTGTGTAACCTTTATTTAACTAGGCAAGTCAGTTAAGAACAAATTCTTATTCACAATGACGGCCTACCCCGGTCAAACCCCTAACCCGGACGACCCTGGGCCAATTGTGCGCCGCCCTATTGGACTCCAGATCACGGCCGGTTGTGACACAACCTGGGAACGAACCAGGGTCTGTAGTGACGCCTCTAGCACTGCAATGCAGTGCCTTGCTGCGCCACTCGGGAGGTAAATCTATATTCCATCTAATAATGCAATAACTGCTAGCGATGAATCATTCCATTACCTTACTGTTAATTGCAACACGTAGACATTTCTGTTTCATATTTGACAGGCCTACTACGATACATTTTCCTTTCATAGCCAACCATTTCTTACCCTGCTATGAGTGGGCGTGATGTTTATAGCGCACATGAACGTTCAAAAGACTCATGAGGTAGAAGTTCTGTTTATTTCATTAAATGTAAAGTTTAATTTGTTCATATTTCCTGGTCTATGTCGGAGATCCGTGTGTCTGTGTCCTTTATCGCTGTCATTTTTGTTGTGCGTAATATACTCAGTGTGATAGAAATAAGCTACGTGGCCTGCGCTCCACGCTTTGGAGTCGTTGAAAAAGATAAAATTATTGTTCCATGTATGCATGGTTGAAATATCATTACGTCTGATTAAGATCAATCAATATAACAATATATGTGGAATATGGTTGTAATTGCCAATTGGGTAAAGGTATGGTCTCGGGCCAAGTGTTTATATTATGTAGGGCTACCGGTTTGAGTTCTTGTTAAATAGATTCGATTTGGTTTCTCAAGGGGAAGCTGTACAGTCTTGCCCGCTACCAGTGTATGTTCAGATAGGACAGGTTAAGCCTGATACAGAGGCTAAGCCTGATACAGAGGCTATTTCTTTTGGGCTATTGCCCATGTATATTTGGTTAATCAACTTGTATATTTTGTATGATATGGAGCTTTCACCATTGGATCACTGAGACCCGTAAATAAATCTATACTGGACACGTCAACCTGCCTTGCCTCTGCTGATTTCATGCTAGAAGGTCCATATTTTACAATTCCATAGGCTAATAAAAACATATTGTAGACAAAATAATGAAAAGGGCTGTCCGGTAGCCTCGATAAACAGACACATATTTGTAGCTGATCAAGTCGTTGCAAGTATAGATTTTGTTTTTACTTGACTTGAGATTTGACTTGAAAACGTGTGACTCAACTCGACTTGCTCTTAGAATGCACAACTTGGAATTGACTCGAGTCTTTACCCGTTCTACATGGGACTCGACTTGAGACTCGGAACCTCTTGACTTGAGACTTGCTTGTGACTCAAGCAGAAGAAAGCAGAAGGATCCAGACTGGAGGAACAGCACGGGAGGGGTGTAACTGATCATTTGGGGGGTGTTTTAAAAATGGAGTCACGCTTTAGTAATTAGACACATCTGCTACGTGGGTGACTATCAGAGTGACCTGACAACCGATGGCTGAGGAGGAACACACTAACTACTGTCTGTATCAGTTAAATTCAAAGTCTTAGTCCCAAATGGAACCCTATTCCCTGTATAGAGCACTACATTTGACCAGAGCTCTATGGGCCCTGGTCAAAAGTAGGGAATAGGGTGTAATTTGGGATGCACTCAAAGTATGAGAAATTCAAGACTACTGGGAAATAAATAGTACTGTACATAATTGGACATAGGCCTAGTGTGCTGCTGCACTGAAGTGAGTTCACAGAGAGTTAGACAGGGTAGTTTATCACTGTTAATGCTCACAGAAATAGCATTTGGCTTCGTTAAGAGAAAAAATATATATCGGAAGCACAACTCCCTGCTGTGTCAGATTTACACCTCTGTCCCAAGCACCTTTCTGAAAGTTATGACTGTTCAGACTTAGTGTAAACCCAACACCACTAAGGGAAACATTCATACATCATACTCCTGGGCTACTTTTATCTCAAAGTTTATTTTCCCTTCAAATCTGAACTAGGTTTATAGGCCTGGACCTGAAATCCTACAACTAAAAACAGGGCCAGAAAGAACATATTTAGCCTTGTTTTAATGTGTGTTAGTAGTGTTGCCAAAGGAACCTTCAGAAATGTGACACGATGAAAATGAGAGCTGGCGGCTGGTGGTGATTGGTTGAATAAGCCCTGAGGGCTGTCATTTTATTGGGAGGCCTCTTCCTGCCCTCATGAATCTGGTGGTCAGTGAGGAGTCTTACCAGTCACACACACACACACACACACACACACACACACACACACACACACACACACACAGAGGTTAATGGATACCATCCTGATTCTGTCCAGACGACCTGGAAGTTGATCCCTTCTCTTTGTTTGTGTGTGTGTGTGTGTGTGTGTGTGACCTCTTCCTAATCCTAGCCTGCAGATGTGTGTTCATTTGTAGGTGAAACAGTGGTCAGCAAAACCTGAGACTAAAACAGTCATTCTGAAGTCTTAAAGCAACCATCTAAACTGGGTCTGAAAGAACAACATGACCTAGAGACAGGGAGGAGGGTTTGTCTGCTTTATGGTGTGTGTGTGTGTGTGTGTGTGTGTGGTGTGTGTGCGTGCCTGTCTCCCTGCCTGCCTCCCAAACACAGCTCCTGACTGTAACATGATGAATCTACTGCTTTATTTAGAACTTATTGGAAAAAAGTGGAATTTCAAGGAAGGAACATTATGAAGAAGGAAATTGTCTTATCAAATTATTTTTAATTGGATCCGGGATGATAACACTAACCGTTGCATGAGTAAAGGATGCAGGGAGGGCTGGATTACATTATGCATAGAGAGGCAGAGATGAGAAAATCTCTCCCCTACATAAAGTTCAAAACATGACATACACTGAGCATACAAAACATTAGTAACACCTTCCTATTATTGAGTTGCACCGACTTTTGCCCTCAGAACAGCCTCAATTCGTCAGGGCATGAACTCTACAAGGTGTCGAAAGCGTTCCCATGTTGACTCCAATGCTTAAACACCTCTATTCTAGGTCAATGTTTTCCCCTTGTGTTTTTTTTAAATTGTATTTTGGGGGGACCAGTAGACTCTTAGCTACTTCCTCTGACCCACTTTTGAAACGTTGCCCTGAGCTGAAATGTATCTCTGCTTCCTATTGAAAGAAACTACGGGTGGCAGTGTTGATAAGATCGTTTTAATAGGACATGTTTGTACATAATGCAGTTTCTAAAAACAACCCTGGAGAGGGGGTGTATATCCCCTAACTCCAGTGTCCAATAGGAAGGACTGGAGGCAGCGTGTGCTGTAGTGTTACGAGCTATACATAGAATAGTACTGTATACAAGTACACAAGCAAATACACACACACACAACACATACAGAATAACCAACACACAGGCACACACTTTTATGCAAGGGAGCAAATGGTTGACATACGGCTTGTACACACAATACGCTCGAAAGATAGAATCAGAGCAACACAAAATTGAAGGGCAGAGACCGGGGAAGCCGACAATAAAACTAAACACATGAAATATCAGATCCACATACGGTCCACTCTACGGTCTCTGTAATGTCCCTTCTCAAAGGAATTCCCCAAACAAACTAAGACATCTCTATCAGACTTGAGTTCCAAACAGCATCCTATTCCCTATATAAAGGGAGTGGAACAGCTTCACCAATCCTTCTTTAACCTGTCTCCTCCCCTTCATCTACACTAATTTAAGTGGACTTAACAGGTGACATCAAGAAGGGATCAGTCATGGGAAGAGCAGGTGTTTCTAATGTTTTGTACACTCAGTGTAGTGTACTACTTTTGACAAGTAGTGCTCTACATAGGGAATAAGGTGCCATTTGGGATGCAAACATAATTGTGTACTTTATAATGGGATGGAGGCAGATGACATCTCCCTGATTAACAGTGGTCTGGAGGGGTGTGGCCAGCATGACTGGTGGTGAGATATATTAGGGGAAATGTCATCCAAACTCCACAAGACCCCGGATAGATGAAACATCTACCAACTCGCTCTGAGATTTAACTCCACTCTCCCAACCATACTCCACACACTCCCAAGTCAACTATACTCGATCATACTGTTGAACCAGGTTGTTGGGGTTCAGAGTTGACTTGGTCTCAAGTATGTAGGTGGCGTAACTGCATCATTATGCTAGCTATGACTAGCTACAATCCACTACATACACATAGGAGATGCTATGTACCCATGGAGGGGTGTTTAAACTAAAACAGGAACTCTTACATTTCAGAGGGCAGGATCCATCAGGACAATGCCGTGGTAACCATACTCCCCCAGCCCCTGCATATCAGAGGGGCATGCCAATGGTACGGTCCATGAGAAAATGGAGGGAAAAGTACAACCAAACCACTTCAACATGCTTCTTCTTCATTTTTAAACAATTCTGCCCGCTCTGCTCCGGTGAGGATCAAACAGGCTTTCAGTGGAAACAGCTTTCCATTTTTTCCCCCAATCCATTACACAATAAATCTCTCTCTGAAGCTTTCAGAAAGTACACTACAGTACAGGCTGCCATGGTATCTGAGGCATATTTCGTTGAGTCTTTTCTTTTCTGTTGTGGTGATATTTGAACCGGTGCTTCTTGTGTAACAAGGTAACAGGCAGTGGAGAGTGTTGAGTGGAGCGGCAGCTGTCTGGTACAGACATATCTGAGCCACTCTGGGGCTCTCTGACATCATATCCCCCTGATAACACATACAGGCAGTCATGGCTAGGGCCATCCCATGCACGCACCAGGTAGGGGGAGGCCAGGGCTGAGAGACAGAGGGGGGAGAGAGAAAACGAGATAGGGATGGAGAGAAGAGGCTTCTCCTGGCCTTCACTGTCTGTTTGTGTGTGTGTGTGTCCCTTGAGAGCTCGGCTGTGGCTGTGTAGGGACTACGCTGTTCCCGTTAGCTCTCTTTATGGAGTAGTTGTGTCCCTGACGGCCCCGAGCATCAAAGGAGCCACAGGAATGTGACTGTGGTCCAGAGCTGTTCCTCAGGGACTGGCCCTGTAGCTTTCTTTCTCTTTTTCTCTCTCTCCACCTCAATCTCTTCCTCCATCTCTCCCGTCCCCACATTTCCTCCTTTCTCTATATATTTTCTCTCTCTCCCCACCGCTCCCTCTCTCAATCACTCTTCCCCTCTCCCACTTTCTCTCATGCTCTCCCTATCCCTCTTTTACCGGGAGAACCCCGGCCACAAGTCAGTAAGAGCACGAGGTAGCAGTTGCACCGAACCACAGATTGTGGATCAGATAGCCCATTACTCCAAATCCTTAACCATGAGGGGGGTGAAATAATACCTGACCCTGTTTCAGTGGTAACTTCTACCTCTGTGCTGGGGGTCTATGTTGTGGCCTTGTAAAAGGCTTTACTGTGGAGAAGAGAACCAGTGTGCAGGGACAGACATGGTAACCATGAACCCTTTCTCCCTGTAACGTCTGTCCTCTTTGTTGGTTGTGGCACAAGCTGTAAATGATATGCTCGAACCATCAAGAAGGGCTGAGTCAGAAGATGAACATCCTGGTGTCAGGCACACATACAATAGCTGAAAGATCCTGACGGACACACGTGCGCATCCAGACACACACACACACACGCTGAACACAGTGCAGTACAAGCCCAGTATGACAGAGAGAGACTTACTGGCTGACTCTTTGAAGCCTTTTGCAGAGTGGACGATCACATGGAGGAATCCATACAGGCCTGGGGTTTCCTCATCTGAAACACACAACGCAGTTAGTCACTGTCTGTCACACCCATTATCAGTGACCTGGATGTGACCTGGGACAATACATTCTCATAACCTCGAGGGTGCATCCCAAACGGTACCCTATTCCCTTTATAGTGCACTACTTTTCACCAGGGTCTGTAGGGGACCTCATAGCCGAGGGTACATCTCATTCGCAATGAACAGTGAAGTAGTATATATTTCAGTGACAATGGTTGTGTGTGTGTTCATGTGCTTGTGTGAGGTATTCTTTCAGGTAGACTAACTGAAGCCCCATGTGGGAGCAGGAAGCAAAGAGGATGAAGAGGACTGGGTCCACACACACACACACACACACACACACACACACACACACACACACACACACACACAGAGCTGTGGTAGATGGAGGAGCTCAGGTTTAATCACACATTCATTCATCTTAGTGTGTGACCTCTACACCAAGGCATCCCATACAGCTGTCCCACAATTCCCTAATTGCCCTGTGACATTAGCAGGAAAAACAGGAGGAATCATGTTGCCCCATAGTGTATGTATCTAAGCCTTAGACTTAAATATTCACAAGCATGTTCTTGGGTGGCCCTTGAAAACACACACACACCAGCCTACACACACAATCCAACACACTCACACACCTATGCTTCCCCTCTCTCTCTCTTGTCCCCTGGCCTCTGCATGATTATGTTGCAGAGGCCTGCGCGTTTCCTGGTAAATAAACAGGGGGTTGAAACTGGAGATGGCCTGTTTGGAGCTCCCTGCAGGCCCATCGGGTCATGCTCTGGACCACTACGGAGATGAGAGACTAACAACTGAGTCCTGGAAAAACAATATGTCACGTGTATGTATGGTGCTATGGACTGTATATGTCCAGTCACAGACAGGTCATGCCACCAAGAGAGGGAGAAGCCAAGAGAAGATCTACTCCAGACTCTAACCTTTAGTTTCCCCCCTCCACTGCTCATTATCAGAGATGCTATTCTGTCTGGATCTTAACCACAACAAAAATACTCAAAGAAGATGGTAGTAATGACATGTCAATGTGTATTCCTATAACCCTCTAATGGTTAAGGTTAGGACCAGAGTTAGAGTAATCTGATCCTAGATCTGTAGCTAGTTTCTTCTACCTGGTCACTATAATGGCCTGTGTCAGACAGAGCGATGGTAACGAGGGGATCACATTTCTCCTCCAGCTGGTTTGATTTGAGCCCCTCTGCTACTCCATCTAATAATGTCAATGCATGGTGTGTGTCTGTTGTGGGTGTTGAATGTATGTCAAATGCCAATGAGCTGACCTGGAGCCTTTGTTTTTGCCATACTGTACTATAAAGTGACTACCGATGAGAAAGAATGTAAACCTGTGCTTTGCTTAACCATGTTTCAGATCCCCTCTAAACTGGAGAGAAAACAAAAGTGTTTGATGTGAGTATAAAGGGAGTTGCTTTGACAAGCTCACTGTAAACAAATCAGGAAGTCTGTGCCAGCCAGGAGCAGTACTTCAGGTCACCACAAGGGGGAGCACTGTACCATCAAAATACAGTGTATAAAACATTAGGAACATGCTCTTTCCATGACAGACTGACCAGGTGAATCCAGATGAAAGCTATGATCCCTTATTGATGTCACCTGTTAAATCCACTTCAATTAGTGTAGATAAAGGGAGGAGACAGGTTTATGAAGGTTTTTTAAGCCTTGAGACAATAGAGATAAGGATTGTGTGTGCGTGCCGTTCAGAGGGAGAATAGGCAAGACAAAAGATTTAAGTGCCTTTGAACGTGCAACAGTTTCCCATGTGTATCAAGAATGCTCCGCCACCCAAAGGACATCCAGCCAACTTGACACAACTGTGGGAAATATTGGAGTCAGCATCCCTGTGGAACGCTTTCGACTGTTCTGAGGGCAAAATGGGATACAACTCAATATTAGAAAGGTGTTCCTAATGTTTTGTACACTCAGTGTATATCACTGTCTGTAATCATGGGTTTACAATGCTGTGGCCAGACTCAGATAATCATAATGTGACTTGCAAATATTGTGGCCAATTTAGATGTATACTACAGTACATGATATCCAATTTACTAAACCAAGTCTAGCAGAAATCTAGCAAGATGACAATGTATCATTCAGAGTAAGCAAAAGTACAGGAGGAGAAACCCCCTTGCCTTGCAAGAAAACATGTTTGTCTTTTGATGAAGATATTATATCTCTAAGGAAGCTACCATGAACACCATGACTGTGGGATTTGTGGTGCATAGTGGGATCCCATGTGGCTCAGTTGGTAGAGCATGGCGCTTCCAACGGCAGGGTTGTGGGTTCGATTCCCACGGGGGACCAGTACAAAAAAGTACACAAAAATGGTCCTCTTACTACTGTGTCGCTCTTAGAGCGTCTGCTTAATGATGTAAATGTAAAAAAGTTCTGTTTATGAAGACTTCATGAATGTGTTCTTGTTTGTTTAATGTGTGAGTGCAGCGGTATAACAGTGTTGT
The DNA here is from genome assembly GCF_016432855.1 of Salvelinus namaycush. NCBI lineage: Eukaryota > Metazoa > Chordata > Actinopteri > Salmoniformes > Salmonidae > Salvelinus > Salvelinus namaycush. The sequence continues at coordinate 31,650,986 of NC_052309.1, read as the reverse complement.
GTATGAGTGTGTGTCTCCCAGCAATTTCCTGTCCCCCAGTGCATCCTGGGAGCTCAAAGTGGGCCTCCCAGCTGGCTTTAATGTCACCCCAATCCAAACATCCCATCTGAACCCTGCTGCAACACACACATGCCATGACACAGATTATCACTAGATGAGAAACACTATGTAACCTAGATTCCTTACCAAACCATTTCTATTTTTGTGCTGAGAAAATAGGAGATATGTTTGTGGCTTTTAACTGAAAACAGAGGGGAAAGGAAGGAGAGGTGAATGTGTGTGTACTACCGTCTTTATTACTGGTGACAGGGATGTTGTGGACGGTTCGGAGTTTGAAGCAGGAGCTGGTGAGGACCTGCAGCTCTACAGAGCTCAAATGACACGTCTGCAGATCTGAAGACACAGAAACACACCATTAATAAACCTGAACATACAGCCAGGCCATAGGTTCTTTAATGTGCATTTGCATTGAAGGCATTGAATCCATGGCATAGTTGTTTAAAAAAAACGATATCAGCCTGTCTGCTCACTCTCGTGACTCATCCTGTACCTTTCCTCTGTAGTTTCTGGATGCTCTCCCTCCACTCCGACCTCTCATAGTCTGAAGACAGGAGGAACAGGTAGCTCTGAGGACAAAACAGGGGGAAATCACATTTTATAGGACAACAGCTCCCTCCTGTGGTGGGAAAGTAAATCATAATAAAAATAATAATAAATGTATTGGGTTTATTTAGCGCTTTACATAGTAAGGGGAAAATCACCTCATCCACCACCAATGTGTAGCACCCACCTGGGAGATGTATGGCAACAATTTTGGTGCCAGAACACCCACCACACATCAGCTAGCATGGTGGAGGGGTGAGGAGTGATATACAGTGCATTCGGGAAGTATTCAGTCCTCTGGACTTTTTCCACATTTTGTTATGTTACAGCCTCATTCTAAAATTGATAAAAATTGTTTTGTTTTTCAATCTACACACAATACCCCATAATGACGAAGCAAAAACAGTTTAGACATTTTTGCTAATTAATTATAAAGAAATAAAAAATGTTAATATTTCATTAACACAAGTATTCAGACCCTTTCCTTTCTTGAAGCACCTTTGGCAGTGATTACAGCCTCGAGTCTTCTTGGGTATGATGCTACAAGCTTGGCACACCTGTATTTGGGGAGTTACTGCCATTCTTCTCTGCAGATCCTCTCTGTCAAGTTGGATGGGGAGCGTCGCTGCACAGCTATTTTCAGGTCTCTCCAGAGATGTTCGATCAGGTTCAAGTCCGGGCTCTCAAGGACACAGACTTTTCCCGAAGCCACTCACGCGTTGTCTTGGCTGGGTGCTTAGGGTCATTGTCCTGTTGGAAGGTGAACCTTCGCCCCAGTCTGAGGTCCTGAATGCTCTGGAGCAGGTTTTCGTTACGGATCTCTCAGTACTTTACTCTGTTCATCTTTCCCTCGAACCTGACTAGTCTCCCAGTCCCTGCCGCTGAAAAACATCACCACAGCATGATGCTGCCACCACCATGCTTCACCATAGGGATGGTGCCAGGTTTCCTCCAGACGTGACACTTGTCATTCAGGCCAAAAAGTTCAATCTTGGTTTCATTAGACCAGGGAATCTTGTTTCTCATGGTCTGAGAGTCCTTTAGCTGCCTTTTGGCAAACTTTAAGCGGGCTGTTATGTGCCTTTTACTGAGGAGTGGCTTCCGTCTGGCCACTCTACCATAAAGGCCTGATTGGTGGAGTGCTGCAGAGATGGTTGTCCTTCTGGAAGGTTCTCCCATCTACACAGAGGAACTCTGGAGCACCATCAGAGTGACCATCGGGTTCTTGGTCACCTCCCTGACCAAGGCCCTTCTCCCACGATTGCTCAGTTTGGCCGGGCGGACAGCTTTACGAAGAGTCTTGGTGGTTCCAAACTTCTTCCATTTAAGAATGATGGATGCCACAGTGTTCTTGGGGACCTTCAATGCTGCAGAAATGTTTTGGTACCCTTTGCCAGATCTGTGCCTTGACACAATCCTGTCTCTGAGATTTCCGGACAATTCATTAGACCTCGTGGCTTGGTTTTTGCTCTGACATGCATTGTCAACTGTGGGACCTTATATAGACAGGTGTGTGCCTTTCCAAATCATGTCCAATCAATTGAATTTACCACAGGTGGACTCCAAACAAGTTGTAGAAACATCTCAAGGATGATCAATGGAAACAGGATGCAACTGAGCTCAATTTTGATTCTCATTGCAAAGGGTCTGAATACATAAGATATGTTTAAAAAAAATTATACATTTGCAAATATTTCTAAAAACCTGTTTTCTCTTTGTCATTATGAGGTATTGTGTTTAGATTGATGAGGGAAAAAACTATCTAATGCATTCTAGAATAAGGCTGTAACGTAACAAAATGTGGAAAAAGTCAAGGGGTCTGAATACTTCCCGAATGCACTGTATGCCAATTAGGAATGAGGGGGATGATTAGGTGGCCATGATGGAATGGGGACAGGTTGGGAATTTAACCAGAACACTGGGGTTAACACCCCTACTCTTCAAATCAAAGTTTATTTGTCACGTGCGCCAAATACAACAGGTGTAGACCTTATAGTGAAATGCTTACTTACAGGCTCTAACCAACAGTGCGAAAAAAGGTACGTGTGTGTGTGTGTGTGTGTGTGTGTAGGTAAGTAAAGAAATAAAACAACAGTAAAAAGACATTTGAAAATAAGAGTAGCAAGGCTATATACAGACACCGGTTAGTCAGGCTTATTGAGGTAGTATGTACATGTAGGTATGGTTAAAGTGACTATGCATATATGATGAACAGAGAGTAGCAGCAGCGTAGAAAGAGGGGTTGCACACAATGCAAATTGTCCGGGTAGCCATTTGATTACCTGTTCAGGAGTCTTATGGCTTGGGGGTAAAAACTGTTGAGAAGCCTTTTTGTCCTAGACTTGGCAGTCCGGTACCACTTAACATGCGGTAGTAGAGAGAACAGTCTATGACTGGGGTGGCTGGGGTCTTTGACAATTTTTAGGGCCTTCCTCTGACACCGCCTGGTGTAGAGGTCCTGGATGGCAGGCAGCTTTGCCCGTACGCACTACCCTCTGTAGTGCCTTACGGTCGGAGGCCGAGCAATTGCCATACCAGGCAGTGATGCAACCGGTCAGGATGCTCTCGATGTTGCAGCTGTAGAACCTTTTGAGGATCTCAGGACCCATGCAAAATCTTTTTAGTTTCCTGAGGGGGAATAGGCTTTGCATGCCCTCTTCACGACTGTCTTGGTGTGTTTGTACCATTCTAGTTTGTTGTTGATGTGGACACCAAGGAAATTGAGGCTCTCAACCTGCTCTACTACAGCCCCGTCGATGAGAATGGGGACATGCTCGGTGCTCCTTTTCCTGTAGTCTACAATCATCTCCTTAATCTTGGTTATGTTGAGGGATAGGTTGTTATTCTGGCACCACCCGGGCCAGGTCTTTGACCTCCTCCCTATAGGCTGTCTCGACATTGTCGGTGATCAGGCCTACCACTGTTGTGTCGTCTGCAAACTTAATGATGGTGTTGGAGTCGTGCCTGGCCATGCAGTCGTGGGTGAACAGGGAGTACAGGAGGGGACTGAGCACGCACCCCTGGGGAGCTCCAGTGTTGAGGATCAGTGTGGCAGATGTGTTGCTACCTACCCTCACCACCTGGGGGCGGCCCATCAGGAAGTCCAGGATCCAGTTGCAGAGGGAGGTGTTTAGTCCCAGGTTCCTTAGCTTAGTGATGAGCTTTGAGGGTGTACTATGGTGTTGAACGCTGAGCTGTAGTCAATGAATAGCATTCTCACATAGGTGTTCCTTTTGTCCAGGTGGGAAATGGCAGTGTGGAGTGCAATAGAGATTGCATCATCTGTGGATCTGTTTGGGCGGTATGCAAAATGGAGTGGGTCTAGGGTTTCTGGGATAATGGTGTTGATGTGAGCCATTACTAGCCTTTCAAAGCACTTCATGGCTACGGATGTGAGTGCTACGGGTCTGTAGTCATTTAGGCAGGTTGCCTTTGTGTTCTTGGGCACAGGGACTAGGGACTATGGTGGTCTGCTTGAAACATGTTGGTATTACAGACTCAATCAGGAACATGTTGAAAATGTCAGTGAAGACACCTGCCAGTTGGTCAGCACATGCCCGGAGCACACGTCCTGGTAATCCGTCTGGCCCCGCAGCCTTGTGTATGTTGACCGGAACAGCTGATTAGGTTAGGATGAAGACTGGGGGTTGGGTAATCTGATTCTAGATCTGTGGTTAGCAACTATGTCCATGACTGCAATGTTGATATAATGATACTACCCGTCAGGACACCCGTTTAACGTCTCTACCGAAAGACAGCACCCTGCGCAGGGCAATGTCTCCTTCACTTCCCTGGGGTATTGGGATCTCCTTAGACCAGAGTGAAGAGTGCCCCCTACTGGCCCTTCAACACTACTTTCAGCAGCATTTGGTCTCCCATCCAACAACCAACCAGGAACGACCCTGCTTAGTTTCAAAGGCAAGCCAGCAGTGCGATGCAGGGTTGTATCAGTATCAGTATATCAACATTGCAGTCATGGACATAGTTGCTAACCATAGATCTAGAATCAGATTACCCAACCCCCAGTCTTCATCCTAACTATTGGAGGACGACAATAGATCTGATCCCAGGCCAGTGGTTACGCAGTTGCAGCTTACCTTGCCATGTTTGTTGTGTATGCGGAAAGGGATGGTGGGAGAGTGTAACAGCAGCCAGGACTCCTGCTCGTTCATCTTCTTCCTCAGACGCTCCACATTACGACTCTGGCCCTTTAGTGCTTTCTACACATCAGAAAAAAACAGGGCACGCGGTATGTTAACATACAGTTTGTTATACTGCAGGGATATTCAACTGCCGGCCTGCGAGCAAGATCTGGCCCATTTATTAATTTAGACAGGCCCTTTGATCAATTCTGAACATTAATAAAAGATACGCAACAAAAATCCCAACCAAAATCCGACGTTCAGTGTCAAAATGATAAGCACTAATGTGGTTGTCTAATGTGTGGTTGTCTATTGTGTGGTTGTCTATTGTGTGGTTGTCTATTGTGTGGTTGTCTATTGTGTGGTTGTCTAGCAGTTTTCTAGCGCCTGTGTGGCATGTTTATTGTTTTTTGTTCATATGAATTTGGCTCTAGCGTTTGAACGGTTTAAGCTACAAAATATTATGACCCCATTCCTGAAAGCTACGACTCTCAGGAATACTACGTGCCTTCTGTTTTTCCTCTCCAAAACTATGAAATAACACATTTGGAATAATGTAGTAACCCAGAAAGTATTAAACAAATCAAAATATATTTATATTTGAGATTCTTCAAAGTAGCCACCCTTTGCCTTGATGACAGCTTTGCACACTTGGCATTTCAATTAACAGGTGTGCGTTTGAACAATCAATTGTGTTGTGACAAGGTAGTGTTGCTATACAGAATATATTTACTTGGTAAAATACCAAGTCCATATTATGGCAAGTACAGCTTAAATAAGCAAAGAGAAATGACAGTCCATCATTACTTTAAGACATGAAGGTTTTTTTTTGTTTTTGTTTTTTTCCCCCACCTTTATTTAACCAGGTAGGCTAGTTGAGAACAAGTTCTCATTTGCAACTGCGACCTGGCCAAGATAAAGCATAGCAGTGTGAACAGACAGAGTTACACATGGAGTAAACAATAGACAAGTCAATAACATAGTAGGGGGAAAAAAGAAAAAAAAAGAGAATCTATATACAATGTGTGCAAAAGGCATGAGGAGGTAGGCAATAAATAGGCCATAGGAGCGAATAATTACAATTTAGCAGATTAACACTGGGGTGATAAATCATCAGATGATCATGTGCAAATAGAGATACTGGTGTGCAAAAGAGCAGAAAAGTAAATAAATGAAAACAGTATGGGGATGAGGTAGGTAAATTGGGTGGGCTATATACCGATGGACTATGTACAGCTGCAGCGATCGGTTAGCTGCTGAGATAGCAGATGTTTAAAGTTGTTGAGGGAGATAAAAGTCTCCAACTTCAGAGATTTTTGCAATTCGTTCCAGTCGCAGGCAGCAGAGAACTGGAAGGAAAGGCGGCCAAATGAGGTTTTGGCTTTAGGGATGATCAGTGAGATACACCTGCTGGAGCGCGTACTACGGGTGGGTGTTGCCATCGTGACCAGTGAACTGAGATAAGGCGGCGCTTTACCTAGCATAGCCTTGTAGATGACCTGGAGCCAGTGGGTCTGACGACGAACATGCAGCGAGGGCCAGCCGACTAGAGCATACAGGTCGCAGTGGTGGGTGGTATAAGGTGCTTTAGTAACAAAACGGATGGCACTGTGATAAACTGCATCCAGTTTGCTGAGTAGAGTATTGGAAGCTATTTTGTAGATGACATCGCCGAAGTCGAGGATCGGTAGGATAGTCAGTTTTACTAGGGTAAGTTTGGCGGCGTAAGTGAAGGAGGCTTTGTTGCGAAATAGAAAGCCGACTCTCGATTTGATTTTGGATTGGAGATGTTTGATATGAGTCTGGAAGGAGAGTTTGCAGTCTAGCCAGACACCTAGGTACTTATAGATGTCCACATATTCTAGGTCGGAACCATCCAGGGTGGTGATGCTAGTCGGGCGTGCGGGTGCAGGCAGCGACCGGTTGAAAAGCATGCATTTGGTTTTACTAGCGTTTAAGAGCAGTTGGAGGCCACGGAAGGAGTGTTGTATGGCATTGAAGCTCGTTTGGAGGTTAGATAGCACAGTGTCCAAGGAAGGGCCAGAAGTATACAGAATGGTGTCGTCTGCGTAGAGGTGGATCAGGGAATCGCCCGCAGCAAGAGCAACATCATTGATATATACAGAGAAAAGAGTCGGCCCGAGAATTGAACCCTGTGGTACCCCCTTAGAGACTGCCAGAGGACCGGACAACATGCCCTCCGATTTGACACACTGAACTCTGTCTGCGAAGTAGTTGGTGAACCAGGCAAGGCAGTCATTAGAAAAACCGAGGCTACTGAGTCTGCCGATAAGAATATGGTGATTGACAGAGTCGAAAGCCTTGGCCAGGTCGATGAAGACGGCTGCACAGTACTGTCTTTTATCGATGGCGGTTATGATATCGTTTAGTACCTTGAGCGTGGCTGAGGTGCACCCGTGACCGGCTCGGAAACCGGATTGCACAGCGGAGAAGGTACGGTGGGATTCGAGATGGTCAGTGATCTGTTTGTTGACTTGGCTTTCGAAGACCTTAGATAGGCAGGGCAGGATGGATATAGGTCTGTAACAGTTTGGGTCCAGGGTGTCTCCCCCTTTGAAGAGGGGGATGACCGCGGCAGCTTTTCAATCCTTGGGGATCTCAGATGATACGAAGGAGAGGTTGAACAGGCTGGAAATAGGGGGTGCGACAATGGCGGCGGACAGTTTCAGAAATAGAGGGTCCAGATTGTCAAGCCCAGCTGATTTGTATGGGTCCAGGTTTTGCAGCTCTTTCAGAACATCTGCTATCTGGATTTGGGTAAAGGAGAAGCTGGGGAGGCTTGGGCAAGTAGCAGCGGGGGGGGTGGAGCTGTTGGCCAGGGTTGGAGTAGCCAGGAGGAAGGCATGGCCAGCCGTTGAGAAATGCTTGTTGAAGTCTTCGATTATCACGGATTTATCGGTGGTGACCGTGTTACCTAGCCTCAGTGCAGTGGGCAGCTGGGAGGAGGTGCTCTTGTTCTCCATGGACTTTACAGTGTCCCAGAACTTTTTGGAGTTAGAGCTACAGGATGCAAATTTCTGCTTGAAAAAGCTGGCCTTTGCTTTCCTGACTGACTGCGTGTATTGGTTCCTGACTTCCCTGAACAGTTGCATATCGCGGGGACTATTCGATGCTATTGCAGTTCGCCACAGGATGTTTTTGTGCTGGTCGAGGGCAGTCAGGTCTGGAGTGAACCAAGGGCTATATCTGTTCTTAGTTCTGCATTTTTTGAACGGAGCATGCTTGTCTAAGATGGTGAGGAAGTTACTTTTAAAGAATGACCAGGCATCCTCAACTGACGGGATGAGGTCAATATCCTTCCAGGATACCCGGGCCAGGTCGATTAGAAAGGCCTGCTCGCAGAAGTGTTTTAGGGAGCGTTTGACAGTGATGAGGGGTGGTCGTTTGACCGCGGACCCGTAGCGGATACAGGCAATGAGGCAGTGATCGCTGAGATCCTGATTGAAGACAGCAGAGGTGTATTTGGAGGGCAAGTTGGTCAGGATAATGTCTATTAGGGTGCCCATGTTTACAGATTTAGGGTTGTACCTGGTGGGTTCCTTGATGATTTGTGTGAGATTGAGGGCATCTAGCTTAGATTGTAGGACTGCCGGGGTGTTAAGCATATCCCAGTTTAGGTCACCTAACAGAACAAACTCTGAAGCTAGATGGGGGGCGATCAATTCACAGATGGTGTCCAGGGCACAGCTGGGAGCTGAGGGGGGTCGGTAGCAGGCGGCAACAGTGAGAGACTTATTTCTGGAGAGATTAATTTTTAAAATTAGAAGTTCAAACTGTTTGGGCATAGACCTGGAAAGTATGACAGAACTTTGCAGGCTATCTCTGCAGTAGATTGCAACTCCTCCCCCTTTGGCAGTTCTATCTTGATGGAAAGTGTTATAGTTGGGTTTGGAAATCTCAGAATGTTTGGTGGCCTTCCTAAGCCAGGATTCAGACACGGCAAGGACATCAGGGTTGGCAGAGTGTGCTAAAGCAGTGAGTAAAACAATCTTAGGGAGGAGGCTTCTGATGTTGACATGCATGAAACCAAGGCTTTTTCGGTCACAGAAGTCAACAAATGAGGGTGCCTGGGGACATGCAGGGCCTGGGTTTACCTCCACATCACCCGAGGAACAGAGGAGTAGTAGGATGAGGGTGCGGCTAAAGGCTATCAAAACTGGTCGCCTAGAGCGTTGGGGACAAGGAACAAAAGGAGCAGATTTATGGGCGTGGTAGAATATATTCAGGGCATAATGTGCAGACAGGGGTATGGTGGGGTGCGGGTACAGCGGAGGTAAGCCCAGGCACTGGGTGATGATAAGAGAGGTTGTATCTCTGGACATGCTGGTTATAATGGGTGAGGTCACCGCATGTGTGGGAGGTGGGACAAAGGAGGTATCAGAGGTATTAGGAGTGGAACTACGGGCTCCATTGTGAACTGAAACAATGATAACTAACCCGAACAACAGTATACAAGGCATATTGATATTCGAGAGAGACATATAGTAAGGCATAAAGTAATCGCAGGTCTTGATTGGGAGAGCTAGCTAAAACAACAGGTGAGACAACAGCAGCTAGTCAGCTAACACAACAGCAGGTAAAATGGCGATGACTAGGCAGAGAGGGTCGGATTAACTACACACAGAGCCTGAGTTCGCGGCTGGGGCCGACAGATAAACACAAATAAACAGAATGGAGTACCGTGATTAATGGACAGTCCAGCAGGCATCAGCTATGTAGCCAAGTGATCATAGTGTCCAGGGGGGAGCAGTGGATGGAACAGGGAAGCCGTCACCACGCTAGCACGCGGCGTTTAAAGTTAGTAGCCCGGGGGTGGTCTGCTCAGACGGAGGCCGGATGAGGGCACAGCGGATGGAGTATTCGTCGGCAGACCAGACGTGGTGGTGCGGCGGGGCGCCGTGTCGACAGAGAATCCAAGCCAGATGGCGAAAGAGGTATTGTAGAATTTTGTTTGCTAACTGGTGCAAGCTTCGTGGCAGTGGCGTTAGGGGATAGCTTCGGTACTGGGTGCCACGGAGGGTGCAAGCTAGCTGTGAGCTAGCTAGCTGCAAGCTGTGAGCTAGCTAGCTGCAAGCTAGCTGTGAGGATCAGAAGTAGTGGCTCAGGGATTACGGCAGGAATCCGGCGTTGTTGTGGAGAGACAGTCCGATGCTGGTAGATTGGCGAGTAATATCCAGGCTAAGAACAGGGCTGGTGTCTGTGCAGAAGGTAAAAGTGACTAAATAGCTTGTAGCTGATTAGCTGGTTAGCTACTGGAGGTTCTTGAATGTGTTCCAAAGTTAAAAATAATAGCGATTCCGTATCACATTGGGTGAGGCAGGTTACCGGAAGGTATAATCGAATTAAAAATCGAAAAGATATATAAAAATAAAATATATACAAAAAATACAAAAATACACGGGAGGACGGACAAAACACGCCTACACTGCTACGCCATCTTGGATCATCTTGGATCAAGGTCAATCAATGCGTAAAATTTCAAGAACATTCAAAGTTTCTTCAAGTGCAGTCGCAAAAACCATCAAGCGCTATGATGAAACTGGCTCTCATGAGGACCGCCACAGGAAAGGAAGACCCAGAGTTACCTCTGCTGTAGAGGATAAGTTCATTAGAGTTACCAGCCTCAGAAATCGGCAATTAACTGCACCTCAGATTGCAGCAAAAATAAATGCTTCACAGAGTTCAAGTAAGACACATCAACATCAACTGTTCAGAGGAGACTGCGTGAATCAGGCCTTCATGGTTGAATTGCTACAAAGAAACCACTGCTAAAGGACAACAATAATAAGAAGAGACTTGCTTGGGCCAAGAAACACAAGCAATGGACATTAGACAGTGGAAATCTCTGCTTTGGTCTGATTGGTCCAAATTTGAGATTTTTGGTTACAACTGCCGTGTCTTTGTGAGACGCAGAGTAGGTGAACGGATGATCTCCATATGTGTGGTTCCCACCGTGAAGCATGGAGGAGGAGGTGTGATGGTGTTGGGGTGCTTTGCTGGTGACACTGTGATTTATTTATAATTCAAGGCACACTTAACCAGCATGGCTACCACAGCATTCTGCAGCGATATGCCATCCCATCTGGTTTGCGCTTAGTGGGACTATCATTTGTTTTCAACAGGACAATGACCCAAAACACACCTCCAGGCTGTGTAAGGGCTATTTGACCAAGAAGGAGAGTGATGGAGTGCTGCATCAGATGACCTGGCCTCCACAATCACCTGACCTCAACCCAACAGATGGTTTGGGATGAGTTGGACCGCAGAGTGAAGGAAAAGCAGCCAACAAGTGCTCAGCATATGTGGGAACTCCTTCAAGACTGTTGGAAAAGCATTCCAGGTGACTACCTCATAAAGCTGGCTGCGAGAATGCCAAGAGTGTGCAAAGCTGTCAATAAGGCAAAGGGTGACTACTTTGAAGAATCAAACATTTAAAATAGACTTTAATTGTTTAACACCTTTTTAGTTACTTCATGATTCTATATGTGATATTTCATAGTTTTGATGTCTTCACTATGTCATGACTTGGCCTCATGGGCTGAGAATCAAAGATGCCAGCCAGGCAAAGGTTTGAACAACCCCTCTCATGGCAGGCCAGTTACATGACTGGTCATAAATACCGGGCAGATTTTCTCTTCCTGGCCATGCAGTATTGAGAGAGAACCTCCATGGAACAAAGGAGTCCTCCCGCCAAAAATCAAACATCCGAAAGTGGAGAATGAAACAATATTCCTAATATAAAGAATGTGTGAAATGGTTTGAGGGGGGGACTTAAAGAACCATCATGTCGAATTCGTTACGAATTTGTGATGTTACTAAGTCCACTAGGGACTTTACATTGCATCATGTTAGTACTCAGTGTATAATCTATCCTGTGTGTGTGTTAATGTATTTCTGTGTGATTTTTTTATTAGTTAGTAAATAAATAATTAAGCCAATTTGTTTAAGCTGATTCATCATGAAGACTTGGGTTTGTGTAGATTCAAAGGATATTACGACGTTCAGAATGAGACTGAAATAGGAGCAAATGATTGATGGATGAAGGATAGTATATCGAGATATTCTGATATTTGAGTTAATTCGGGAAACGGTAACTCATTAAATGAACTTTTCCCGTGGTGCCCCAGATTACTACTTAATTAATTGTTATATGATTGATTTAATTGCATAATAATTGAATGTGGTATGTAATTATTCGATGAATAGCCGTCATCGCATTAATGGTAGCAACGTCACGACAACTATTATTATTAATGTAGAAAATAATAAAAATAAAGAAAAACCCTGGAATGAGTAGGTGTGTCCAAACTTTTGACTGGTACTGTATTTTTGTATTATTTATTGAGATGCTTAGTTTTCAGATAATTAAAAAAATTACCTAATTACTTTGAAGAAGCTTTCGATAGTAACAAAAAAAATATGGTGAGTGAGCGTTTAATGATTATCACATTTTTGGGTTGCACCTCAACTCAAGTTGGTTGAGCGCCCTCCACTTCTTTTATAATTACTTTTTGCAACATTTCATGAAAAGTGCTTTATTGGTGTGTGTGCGTTGCTTTTTTTATACAGTTCTTCCAAAGAATAATTGCATGTGGAAAATGTCCCACCCCCATGTAATTAACCTTTTTTTAATAAAAAATAAAAAAATTACATCTGGCCCTTGTAAGAATATAGTTTAAAAGCCCTGTTATACTGGTATCACAACAAAATCCAACACACTGTACAATCAACTAAACCTGAATTGTATCGTGTGTGTTTGACCATGAATAATTATTTGGTATTCCTGAGACATTTGTAAACAGGGGAAATGACAGCCACATTTTGTTCACTAGAATTTACAGTGTGATGCTTGATAACTATTCCAAGGAATTTCCACGTCCTTGCTGTCCAGAATCTCCCTTCCTACACACCCTCCTCCAACCCATCCCTTGCCAGGAAGTAGAGTCAGGCCATGCCCTGGCTGTAATCAGTTCAATCAGCCTTTTCCGGCTCTGATTAGGGCAGTCAGTCAGTCTGCCCCTACTGTATGACCCACTGTAGCAGTCTGGTATCAACCTGGAAGCACAGGGCCTGTATTCATAAACCTCTAGGAGTAATAGTGCTGATTTATTATCGATCCTGATTATTTATGCCTAGTCACTTTTACCCGTACTGTACCTACATGTACATATTACCTCAACTACCTCATACCCCTGCACATTGACTTGGTACTGGTACTCCTTGTATATAGCCTCATTGTTATTTTATAACTATTTATTTATCAAAATGTTGCTTACTTTTTAACTCTGCTGTATTCAGAGCATGTGACAAATAACATTTTATTTGGTGGATTAAATTGATTGAACTCGCACTATGCTCTCCAAAACCTCCTAAACGGGTATTTACTATGGAAAGAATCACTGGATGTTGAAATAAATACAGTCCTGTATAGTAACCATTAGAATAAGTAGAGGTTGCTGCTGGATGCTGGAGTGTGGTGGATGAAAGAAAAGAAGCAGCGTGCAGCTAAAAGCCAAGGTTGTAAATCAATTGTAAACCTATGCAGTTTCTAGGTTATTGGACTCCCAAGGCTTTCCACAGTAAAATGACAACAAAGGGCTGACATAAATAAGTCTATTGTGTTGAAGAGGTAAAGAGTTGAAGGGAAACTGGACAAGGTGATCTCCGGGAACACAGTCATCCTCTAAGGACCTGTGTTTATATGACAGCTACAATTAGATGGCTATCGCTGTTCCACTGTACTCAAGTTCATCAGAATTAACAAACTTCCCACGGGATAGCTTGAGTGTAGGCCAACTGTTTGTGAGTGTAGATACAGTGAGGGGGTGTATTGTGTATATGCATATGTGTGTACTATATAAGTGATTCACACACTGACGTGCTGACTCTGTCCAGATGACCTGGAAGTTGACCCCTTCTCTTTGTGTGTGTGTGTGTGTGTGTGTGTGTGTGTGTGTGTGTGTGTGTGTGTGTGTGTGTGTGTGTGTGTGTGTGTGTGTGTGTGTGTGTGTGTGTATGTGTGTATGTGTGTGTGTGTGTCACAGATCTCTAGTCTACAGTCGACCAGTCTAAGAGTGGAAGCGATGAGAGGAACTGTTCCAATAACAACAACAGTAGTGATAAAGCCAGAAGAACCCAGCCTAATCACCCAGGCAGGCAGGCTGGTTCTAGCCTCTGATAGAGAGAGAGAGAGAGAGTAAGACAAACACAGACCATAGGGCTCCAGGGAGGGAGAGACACACCCAGGGAAACCAGCCCAGAATGGGGCGGCCAGGCTGGGCAGGACACTCTTCCTCCACAGTGCCTTAATGGCCAGCTGACCATGACCTGGCCTGACACTGAGTGGGAGGCAAAGGAAGGGCCGCATCACCACTATTTTGGCTCAATTTACAACTATTGGGTTTAGTTTGAGTCTAAAACAAAGCAGTACTGGATACAACATCAAAAGAGAATCTGTTCTTTTAGACTTACCTGCCTAAATAAAAAAAATCGATTTAAATAAACATAATATATCACCTTCTCCTTCTGGATCTCGCTCTTGATGACAGAGATCTTGGTCTTCATCTCCTCAATCTCGTGTTCAGGCAGCACCTGGATATGGGGCAAGACGTCCGAGTCATCCAGCAACTGGAAGGTCAGGTCTGCAAGAGGGATGTACCACTTACACTCATACTGCTGGTGTCTCCTACAGAGGAAGGTGGAGAGGAGTGGAGAGAGAGAGAGAGAGCTCGATATCTTACATATATTTTAGAGGAGGCAGGAGGGACAAAGACAATGAGGACCTACTGTAATTAGGATTTTACATTTACATTTACATTTAAGTCATTTAGCAGACGCTCTTATCCAGAGCGACTTACAAATTGGAAAGTTCATACATATTCATCCTGGTCCCCCCGTGGGGAATGAACCCACAACCCTGGCGTTGCAAGCGCCATGCTCTACCAACTGAGCCACACGGGACCAGGGTTCACAGCGAAGTTGGTAAAAATATTGTTATTCTTAGATCTCTTTTTTGACATGGGCAAATAACTCAAGCATAGATTAGTAACTTTTTAAAAAACTATTTGGCATACAGAAACTTGAGGCCATGTGTAACTTGTTAAAAAATAATGACACCGATTGGCCTATAGGTGGCACTGTTATAAGCAGTCTCACTTAAACCCTCATATCCGCCGCGACATTTGACCTAGAGACTTGAAACGTTGTATTTAGGCATTTCCTCATGCTGAACAAATATGCCTCAAGAACCCATAAGGATAGATTATCCTCATTCTTAGCACAATTTGGTTAAAAAAAAAATCATTATAATATATTCTCATGAACCATACATCAGATTATATACCAAATCGGTAGTCAGACTCAATAAATTAGCCTCTAATGAATTTGATAATGATTCGTTTCTGCATTCAAAGTTGGCCACGGTACCAACCTACAGCACTTGACTAAACTTCACTTGCGCCATCCTTGTGGTATAGAGAGATAAACATGGTAATGCTTTCACTGATTGCACATAAAGGAAGATAGATAATGTGAGCACTATCATGTAGGAACTATATACCTCAATTACATTGTAACCCTGCACATCAACTCGGTACTGGTACTCCATGTATATAGCCAGGTTATCATTAATCATTGTATATTTATTTTTATTATTTCTCTTTTTCCCTCTCTCTGCATTGTTGGGAAGGGCCGGTAAGTAAGCATTTCACTGTTAGTCTACACCTGTTGTTTACGAAGCATGTAACAAATCTTGTGTCCTTTCTGTCATCCTGTGAACCCCGTTCATTGCGGCTCGCAGTTATATTTAGATATTTCTATTGGCCCTGTAAAGGAGGGCAATACCCACCATATAATTAATTGTCTTCCATTTGTCTTGCTTCATGCAATATCATCCGTCTTTGTTGAGCCATATTCCATTGTGCTCATAACTTAAACATATCTCCCCTATTACTATAACTCCTTATGTTTAGTAGTATGAAAAGATTGCTTGACGTGAGGAGATCCCATAGTAAACACTCAGACACAGAAAGACAAACTAAATGCGTGTTCAGCACATCCATTAGGTTATACAGATGCTCACTAATGTTGTCGGAGATGTTTTGTATTCCCCCTAACGAGCATTCATTATCATTATGATTCCTGGAGGCAGGACCGTACACTCATTAACACAGGAATACATTACAACTCCAAATGTGTGCAAACCTCATCTAAAATGACGGGAAATATGACAAGAAAAATAAATGTCCTGTTTTTACCCCCAAAGTAAAATACTGAAAAACAAACAAATAGTAGTATGACTCTTTCATGTTTTAGATTATCATTTTTCTTTGGCTAGTTAAATAAGTGTTTTGTCCTTATTGTACTATAGAGGGACGGAGACAGCAGATACCTCTCGTTTCTCTTCATCCCAATATATACCTTCACCCCCTCTTTCGCCTGCAAACATCCCTCAATTTTTTATAAGGCCTCCTCTCCTTCTTAATACAGGGTGAGATCCCCCCCCCCTTTGTAAGCAAACCCTTTGTCTCAGAGTGGTCCATGGGGTGTTATATGCTGTTGTCTCTAAGGTGTGGATCTGTATTCATACACTGTTTACATGCCCAATAAGACTTTAAGATGATCTAGAGTCTACTTAATAAACACTCTCCCTATTACAGACCGAGGTAGAGCTGATTGGGGGACCAAGATTGTCTCTGCTGCTGTTGAATAAAATCTGCATATCTAATCTCCTCCCATCCGTCCACAGCACTTTCATGCTCCCCAATGAGCTTTTCACAGCCCTTGTTTACCATAATCACATGGATTACATCTTAATTTACATCTCTACATTGGGAAATGGTGGTATATTATACACCAATTCTGTAGGAAAATAATTATGGTTATGGAGTCAGTTTAAACATTATAGAAACATTAATAATCGATGATGATTGAGTGGAGATAGAGAGATTGAATGGGATTCAGGTTTCTCAGTGAGTTAATACTGATGATTAGCTATCAACTGGATAGCGTGTTTTAATAGGCTGTTGGCCTAATCCTATGGTGTTATAGTCCAGACCAGAGGACACATACAGTAGGCTGCGTCTCAAATACAGTACAGGTGCATCAAAGCTGGGACAGAGAGACTGAAAAACACCTTCTATCTCAAGGCCATCAGACTGTTAAATAGCCATCACTAGCCGGCTACCACCCGGTTACTCAACCCTGCACCTTAGAGGCTGCTGCCCTATATACATAGACATGGAATCACAGGCCACTTTAATAATGGAACACTAATCACTTTAATAATGTTTACATACTGCTTTACTCATTTCATACGTATATACTGTATTCTATTCTATTGCATTTTAGTCAATGCCACTCCGACATTGCTCGTCCTAATATTTAAATATTTCTTAATTCCGTTCTTTTACTTTTAAATTTGTGTGTACCGGTATTGTGAATTGTTAGATACTACTGCACTGTTGGAGCTAGGAACACAAGCATTTCACTACATCCGCAATAACATCTGCTAACCATATGTATGTGACCAATAACATTTGATAACCATATGTATGTGACCAATAACATTTGATAACCATATGTGTGTGAGCAATAACATCTGATAACCATATGTATGTGACCAATAACATTTGATAACCATATGTGTGTGACCAATAACATCTGATAACCATATGTGTGTGACCAATAACATCTGCTAACCATATGTATGTGACCAATAACATCTGCTAACCATATGTATGTGACCAATAACATCTGATAACCATATGTATGTGACCAATAACATCTGATAACCATATGTGTGTGACCAATAACATCTGCTAACCATATGTATGTGACCAATAACATCTGCTAACCATATGTATGTGACCAATAACATCTGCTAACCATATGTATGTGACCAATAACATCTGCTAACCATATGTATCTGACCAATAACATCTGCTAACCATATGTATGTGACCAATAACATCTGCTAACCATATGTATGTGACCAATAACATCTGCTAACCATATGTATGTGACCAATAACATCTGTTAACCATATGTATGTGACCAATAACATTTGATAACCATATGTGTGTGACCAATAACATCTGCTAACCATATGCGTGTGACCAATAACATCTGCTAACCATATGTATGTGACCAATAACATCTGCTAACCATATGTATGTGACCAATAACATCTGCTAACCATATGTATGTGACCAATAACATCTGATTTGAAATGCCACCCTATTCCCTATGTAGCTCACTACTCTTGACCCCATAGTGGACTATATAGAGAATAGGATGCCATTTGGGACACAATGACAGACCGCTAAAGCTAGAGACCATAACAGAGTGATTTACAGACTGGTGGTAACCATGACAACGGTAGTTGTCTGTGTGTCCTTCACACTGTGAGATAGAGGGACAGCAGCGACTGTCAATCACAATGAGCCCCAATCACGCCAACAACAGTAACCATGCCATTGGAGGCAATCCTTTAAATTAAACACTTAATCTACGGCCGTGTATGCTGTCATTCCCAATTTACACACACACACACACACACACAGCCTCAGGCCCAAGCACCAGATTGAGACCAGATTGTAATACATTTCCCAACATCCATACATCCACTACGGCAATGTGTTAATATTCAGCCCTATACGAGCCCTCTAATCACTATTCTAAATCATTTCTCCACAATAGTCTACAGAAAGGCAAACATCCAACCCCGAGGCTTGAGTAAATGTATTTTTAATTGGGGGGGGGGGGGGGGGGGGGGTATAAAAATACCAACCCCTGGTCTGCAGCACCAAAGGCATCACGTGTGACTACATTCACATTTTCAATTAATAGTCTTCCTTTTTTTTTTTATAACATCAGAGAATACTTCAAATGGAGGAAATAATAATAGCAGTGAAAAAGAAAATCCCTTTGGAGCAGGACTGTCATTCATCCTGATACACTGTTTAATATCACAGACACATCAGAACTGACATGGTAGGAGCATATAACACTGGAGACCACTCAGAGTGTATGATCTACGTTTAGGCACAGTGAATACCACAGTGGGTATTGTACATAGCTGAATGTGCATGTGTTTGTGATGATGCTCTGTGAGAGTTAACCTACCCTGCGGAGGTCTTCTTCATCTTGGCACAGAGCAGCAAGTCTGTGAAGAGGAAGACGTGACGCAGCTTCCTGGAGCCCTCTGACACCTCCACCAGGAAACCATCCTTCACCAGCTGACGAGCCTACCAGGGAGAGAAACGGCATCACTTCCTGTGGCACGCCCAGCACGGGGCAACTAGCCTAGCCGTAAACATTCACTTCCCGTCAGGATATACTGTAGAAGGTATAGGTCAGGGTTCAGCAATATGAAAGAACTCGCTTGTTGTCTATATATTATTATTTTATTTTTTAAAGTTCTACCCTCTTTTTCTCCCCAATTTCGTGGTATCCAATTGTTAGTAGTTACTGTCTTGTCTCATCGCTACAACTCCCGTACGGGCTCGGGAGAGACGAAGGTCGAGAGCCATGCGTCCTCCAAAACACAACCCAACCAAGCCGCACTGCTTTTTAACACAGCGTGCATCCAAGAAGCCAGAAGCCAGCCGCACCAATGTGTCAGAGGAAACACCTTACATCTAGTGACCTGGTCAGCGTGCACTGCGCCCGGCACGCCACAGGAGTCGCTAGTGCGCGATGAGACAAGGATATCCCTACCGGCCAAACCCTCCCTAACCCGGACGACGCTGGGCCAATTGTGCGTCGCCCCATGGACCTCCTGGTCGCGGCCGGCTGCGACAGAGCCTGGGCTCGAACCCAGAGTCTCCCGGGCCACCTGAGAGGCCCTTGTTGTCTATATTTTATATGTCTTTTACATTGTCAATGATGGCGGTGTTACAGCAAGATAATCATCAGCTAAAATAAGCCACTCAGAACTTGAAACGCTCCCCCTCTCTCTCGCTCTGTATCTGTCCATCTCTGGAGAGCCAACTAGGAAAGCTAAAATAAGGCAGAGCTAAACACGAACTGGAGTAAATCAGGAAAGCCTGAGCCAAAGAGGGCAGAGAGAGATTTTCATTTAACTGGTAACAGACAGACTGTAACGAATGGAGAGATGACTGGGAGGTTAAGAACTGAGCTGACTGAATGGAAAACGGATAGAGAGGAAGAGATGGCGGGAGAGAGAGATGGAGGAAGGATAGCTGAAGAGAGGGGGGAGAGAGAGATGGAGGGAGAAAGGAGGAGAGGTAAAGCGCAAGGGGGAGATGGTGGGATAGAGGAAGGAAGGAAAGGATATACTCAGAGAGAGAAGCATTAAGAGGAGAAAAGGCTGACATGCAGAAAAGGACAGAATGAAACAATAAAGGCAGTGTTGGAAAGAGGGGGACATCAAACAACCCTGCACTGCATGCTGGGGGGGGGGGGGGGGGGGGGAAGAGAGAGAGAGAGAGAGAGAGAGAGAGAGAGAGAGAGAGAGAGAGAGAGAGAGAGAGAGAGAAAAGATCAAAGGATGCTAGAGAGAGAGGGAGCTAGAGAGAGGGCAATCGAGAGGGAGGAAGAGAGAGGAATCTGGTAATGAAGAGATTGAGGATGTGGGGGTAGGAGGAGAGGAGAGAGACTGTGGGTTTCTCTCTGACCTCAAAACACATTTCACAAATGCATTGGCACACTTCCCCAAGGTTACAACAAGAAGTTCTGAAAAGTATAAAGAAGTCTATTAAAATGGTGTGTGTGTGTGTCACCCCACCTCTCCCTTAGGCGTGGTGACGGCTGTCCTGCGGGGGTCAATCTCTTCGTTGATGGAAGACAGGAAGTTCTGGGAGATCCTCAGAGCGTCCTGCAGCAGGGGGAAGTCTGGGTGGTCCTTAGGGGTGTGCTTCAGCAGGTCCTACAATAACACACAGAGCAAGAGACCATTAGATATTAAACACACTGGGAATGCAACTCTCAAATGGCCACAGGGACCCCCATCCAAAAACAGAGAGAACCCCCTCCATTAAAATGAAATGTGTATGGACAGTCACTGTGCATGTGTTTTTAAACCTGTGTTGATGAATTGGACTATTTGGATGCTTGGCTGGGTTTTGTGCCACATATTTTCCTCTAATTAAAGCATATGAGAGTCTCTACTTTGGGCGTAACTAATGACGTTATTTTTAAAGTGCTACCTAAGAAACGGCTGAGACAATCTGCTTCCACATTGCAAATACCTTATTCTCAGCGTAACTAAGTTCCTTTTTTCAGAGGAGCGTGTGAAAGAAAAGCCCATCTCTTTTCCGTTGCCTGATTTATGCCTCGTCAGCACACCTCGGTGAATGTATTCTGACAAGCTCTAGAAGGCTTGAGTTGATGTCAGCGGTATAGTACACTACCCGTCTTCGTACGTCATTAAGAGAAAAGAACACAGTAACTTTCACCGTCTGTCAGCGTCCGTGTCCCAAATGGCACCCTATTCCCTATATAGTGCACTATGGGCCCTGGGCAAACACTATTGAAAAGTAGTGCACTAAATATGGAATATGGGGCCATTGTGTGTTTGCGTGATCTGCTCTTACCTTTGTACCAAACCAACTGGTCTTTGTTTAGTCACAGCTCCACTAGCTTTATGGAAAACATATTCATGAAATGCACTGGAAGCTAGACTGGAGGACAGGTCTAGTCATCTCCGCTTCCTCTGTTAGCGGTTTTCACTTTCCACTTGGTTGTAGTCCATCAAATTAGCGCCTATTGTTTATAACAGCATGTCATTTTGATGGACAGCGCAGAGGAAAGGTATAGGCTTGGCAAATGGAACGGAACACTTACTATAAACAGCAGCAGGCAGGGTTTGACATTGCAGGTGGATACAGAACCATGCTGCATCTTAATGACCTGCGGGGCTTTCTAGAGAGATTCTACCCAGCCCCATCACTATGTGTCTCACGACAGCACTAACTCTTAATCCTTGATAAGTATTGATCCTGTCCTATCTATTCAATCTATCTCTACGTTGCGGTCTCTAATTCAATCTCGTCATTTGTCTCTGGGTGAGATCAGGAATCCTTCATGGATCTATCGCATGCTAGTCGGGACGGACAATGTACTGGTGTGTGTGTGAGTCCTCACATGAAGAACCAGCGTACTTCTGGTCACACGGTCAATCGGCTTGTACAGGAGAGCTGTGGGAAAGGACAAGAAGAGGCACTCAGTTTGGTTTGACACACACACACACACACAATGAAGAAAAACACGACTCAAAAAGCCTATTACACACTTGACTGGGCGTAGGTTTCCTGGGGTATGGGGCAGACATTTCAATCATCCAAAACCTCAGGTGTCTGCTCCCTGCAGAGACGGACACACACCTCATTCTTTCTAAGCTCGGTTGTTCCTTCTCTGCTGAATAAGGTTGTTTTCAGAAACCTTCCCACTCAATTCACATCAGGATTAACTTCCTGACCCGGTCTAAATTTCTCGTTCTCACAGTGCGCCTCTCATATCTTATATCATATAGATGACAAGCGAGCCAAGGGCAATGCAGTATTTTTATACAGCAGAGGAAGGTGAATCTATCCATACAATGTGTGAGTGGTTGAGTCAAGGTCTTGGCCCTCTCTCTCCCAGCATGCAGTGCAGGGTTGTTTGATGTCCCCCTCTTTCTAACACTGCCTTTATTGTTTCATTCTGTCGTTTCTCACACACACACACACACACACACACACACACACACACACACACACACACACACACACACACACACACACACACACGTGTTGGGGAGTAGTGGACTACATTTAGTTTCAACTATTCATTTAACAACATTTTGCAGTAGCTTGGTAATTGAACTATATTCAAATCTTGGTAGTGTTTTCAGTAGTTCACTTTCTTTGCCGTGTAGCTAATGACTTGAACTACGCACAATTTTTC
Source organism: Salvelinus namaycush (assembly GCF_016432855.1). NCBI lineage: Eukaryota > Metazoa > Chordata > Actinopteri > Salmoniformes > Salmonidae > Salvelinus > Salvelinus namaycush. The sequence continues at coordinate 31,628,313 of NC_052309.1, read as the reverse complement.
CAGCATCAGACCAGTTCTTGTGTTTAATAGGTTAAATTCTATATTCTGTTAACATCTGACTCCAGAGGGATCTGCCAGGCAATTTCTAGTCCATGACATTTGAGATTCAGATATGTCAATTTCCCAAAATAGTTTTGATGTTGTGAACTACTTTTTCAACGTAACTTTAGTTAAGTAAACTATTTGTCCTAAGGGTAACTTTAGCGTAGCTTAACTTTTTCCTGTGAGAAATAATTGGTCAAGTATATTTTCAGAGTGGATTCCCCAACACTGACAAACACACACAGCCATGTAGCTCAGCATCACTAGACTTTGCTCGGTAACAGGGTTCACGTAACTCCTTGTCGGATTGCGCACAGTATACAAACACACGTCTCGATAGACAGCCTGTTTAACATGCAGGGAAGCTCCAGCCTCGCTGCATCCTTATTGGTTACATAGCACTCTGATTCCATTGCAGATGTACTCTGTTACTAGGGAAACTATGCCAAGCCGTGTTCACACACACAAAATGTTCCTTTGACCTCAAAACCAATTTTCAATCCTAAACTTCTCTTAATCTGTCACTCCCTCTTTCCATCTCTCTCTCTATCCCGGTTTAACTCACACTCAGGAGCCAATCCAGTTACAAACCAGATCTGTCACACTAGGCTGATTTCCCAGGAGGCTTTGCAGCTGAGAGACAGAGCACCTGCGGGGCTGACAGCCAGCGTGAGACGCAAGACAGGAGCGAGAGAGATGAAGAGAGAGAACAAAAATAGACAGGGGAGAGAGAGAGAACGAAAAGAGGGGGGAGAGAGGGTGAAGGAGTAAAGAAGCTTAGCTGTAGGGTACAGTCCCCTGTCGACATGTCTACCATCTCTACTGAACAGCCAAAGCCTTGGGCGTTGGTAATGAGCTGCTTGTGATCCCTGAATATACATTACACTCCACTCACTTATTATCTGGTTGAACATCACTCTGTACATCTGCAGTAGAGGCATCTGAATGTCGCTCTCATCTGCAGTACAGCTGTTGAAATGATCCCTCTTTCTCCATCTCCCTCCTCCTATTCTCACCTCTGATTGAACTGCTAATGATGAGAGAGACAGCAGAAATCCACTGGGATCCTGTTCTGATGGACTACTGATGGGGCGTCATATTCTAACACACACACACACACAGAGCCTCAACTGGAGCGGCGCTTATGAAAAAGCATTGATTCTCTTTCATGTTCCCTCCCTCCCTCCATTAATAATGCTCCCTGTATTCCCTCCATGCTCCATCGTGGATGAATAAACCCTACTGCCTTGTGTGAATTAACTGAAGAATCTACATTCATTACAATGGAAATTAATGGCGACAATGGAGGAGAGTCTAGGTGTGTGTGAGAGTGTGTGTGTTATAGAATATGAAGCCCCATCCGAACAGGATCCCAGTGGATTTCTGCTGTCTCTCTCATCACTAACAGTTCCTGTGTGGATATGTGAATGGCTGAACACTGCAGCTCATAGGTTTTAGGGGAGATCAACGTACAAAACAGTGGTAATCATTCAAGTTAAAGTTTCTTTCTTTATGAATTTAAACATACTTCCCGCTTGATGACAAAGCCTCAGGCCAATAGACTCAACCTCACTGTCCTTCACTGGAGCTAATTAACACAACCACCCCCTGCTTTGAAACGGACTTCTGATCGAACAACCCTCGTCTCAGTCCCTTCATCACCAAGGACACAGTCAGTCAGGGACTCTGCAGTGCAGACAAAAGCACAGTTCAAAGTTCAGCAGCAACGAGAGGGAAGAGAGGAGAATAGAAGGGCCATAGAAGATGAGAGAAGAGGAGTGGAGGGAGGCTGATGAGAGGAGTGATGGAGGTGTTGCTGATTATAGAAAACAGATAGAGCTTCACAGTGGGGGCCTGTGATGGAACCCTCCTCAAGGTCACCGTGACAACCTGACGGACAGCTCCTTCTCGGTAACCGGGTGTCCATGTGGGTCACAGCCAATCAGCAGTCCTGGATCTACAACACTGAGACATGACTTACATAGACATATGCTAGCCCAGTTCCCTGACTGGCATCTAGACTTGGTTACACTGATCAATGCCAACCCCAGCCCTCACCGAGTGAGTGAGTGAGTGAGTGAGTGAGTGAGTGAGTGAGTGAGTGAGTGAGTGAGTGAGTGAGTGAGTGAGTGAGTGAGTGAGTGAGTGAGTTGAAAACTGAAAGAGGAAGGGAAAGATCAAGCATTGGGGAGAGAGAAGTTTGAGGAGAGACAGTGAGAAGGGGACAGAGAGGTGGCAGGATTATAATATATTTTTAATAAGCATATGACTAATTGTGAATATAGTCATGTCTAACAGACATCCCCCCCCCCCGAGGAGAGGGTTGAGAAACCCTGAAGTAGGTGTTGTGTTGTTCTGAGAGAATATGAAAAGATCAAATGAAGTGGGTGGCGGCATGGTGACCTCAACTTCTCTTGTTAACAAAGCCAGTGGTCTAGACTGTGGTCTGGTCAGTCCAACAGGGACGGGAGGGAAAGGCATGGCTGTCAGACTGAAACGACTTGGAGAACATATAGGGTGGATAGCAGAGCGCCACCTAGTGCCGGGATGAGCAACTGGTTGGTGTCACACTTTTGCCTCAGCTAACACACCTAATTCCAATAATCAACTAATCATCATCTTTAGTTAAGAATGCAGTTAGTTTAAATCAGCTGTGTTTACTAGGGATGTGGGAACAGTGAGACCCCACTCCGGCCCCCGATGACTGGAGTTGCACATCCCTGACCTAGTGTAATGGAATGATTATGTTTTCTAACTAAAGGTTTGGAGCTGATGCCCGTTTGTGCTATCCCTATGGAGTTTTAGAGAGAGAGAGAGAGAGACAGAGAGAGACACAGAGAGACACAGAGAGACACACACACAACGTGCCCAGAGGGTGCAGAATAGACTCCATGCCAAGCAATTAATTGACAGCAGTACTCAATATGCAGTAATACATTTGCGTTGTGTTAAATAGATTGAAACGAACTACCTGCTCAGTTTAACTAGACAGTGTGCTAAATGAGACCGGGAGATTGGACAGTGTGCTAAATGAGACCGGGAGATTGGACAGTGTGCTAAATGAGACCGGGAGATTGGACAGTGTGCTAAATGAGACCGGGAGATTGGACAGTGTGCTAAATGAGACCGGGAGATTGGACAGTGTGCTAAATGAGACCGGGAGATTGGACAGTGTGCTAAATGAGACCGGAAGATTGGACAGTGTGCTAAATGAGACCGGAAGATTGGACAGTGTGCTAAATGAGACCGGAAGATTGGACAGTGTGCTAAATGAGACCGGAAGATTGGACAGTGTGCTAAATGAGACTGGAAGATTGGACAGTGTGCTAAATGAGACTGGGATATTGGATAGTGTGCTAAATGAGACTGGGAGATTGGACAGTGTGTGAAATGCTGTGGGTTCTGGGATGAGCATTGAGGGGGAAAAGACTCAGCTCTCGCTCACAATTAAAAACGTGCTTATACTACTTTATTTATACAACTATTAAACCGTGCTTATACTACTTTATACAACTATTAAAAACATGCTTATACTACTTTATATATACACAACATTTAAAATGGGCTTATACTACTTTATTTATACAACTATTAAAAACGTGCTTATACTACTTTATTTATACAACTATTAAAAACGTGCTTATACGACTTTATATATACAACTATTAAAAACGTGCTTACACTACTTTATTAATACAACTATTAAAATATACTACTTTATATATACACACAACTATTAAAAGCGTGCTTATACTACTATATATATACACAACTATTAAAAACGTGCTTATACTACTTTATTTATACAACTATTAAAACATGCATATACTACTTTATTTATACAACTATTAAAAACATGCATATACTACTTTATATATACACAACTATTAAAAACGTGCTTATACTACTTTATTTATACAACTATTAAAAACGTGCTTATACGACTTTATATATACAACTATTAAAAACGTGCTTACACTACTTTATTAATACAACTATTAAAATATACTACTTTATATATACACACAACTATTAAAAGCGTGCTTATACTACTATATATACACAACTATTAAAAACGTGCTTATACTACTTTATTTATACAACTATTAAAACATGCATATACTACTTTATTTATACAACTATTAAAAACATGCATATACTACTTTATATATACACAACTATTAAAAACGTGCTTATACTACTTTATTTATACAACTATTAAAAACGCGCTTATACTACTTTATATATACAACTATTAAAATATACTACTTTATATATACACAACTATTAAAAGCGTGCTTATACTACTTTATTTATACAACTATTAAAAACGTGCTTATACTACTTTATATATACAACTATTAAAATATACTACTTTATATATACACAACTATTAAAAGCGTGCTTATACTACTTTATATATACACAACTATTAAAAGCGTGCTTATACTACTTTATATATACACAACTATTAAAAACGTGCTTATACTACTTTATTTATACAACTATTAAAAACGTGCTTACACTACTTTATATACACAACAATTAAAAACGTGCTTATACTACTTTATATATACACAACTATTAAAACGTGCTTATACTACTTTATATATACACACACACACAACTATTAAAAACGTGCTTATACTACTTTATAGATACACACACACAACTATTAAAAACGTGCTTATACTACTTTATTTATACAACTATTAAAAACGTGCTTATACTACTTTATATATACACAACTATTAAAATATACTACTTTATATATACACAACTATTAAAAGCGTGCTTATACTACTTTATATACACAACTATTAAAAACGTGCTTATACTACTTTATATATACACAACTATTAAAAACGTGCTTATACTACTTTATATATACACAACTATTAAAACGTGCTTATACTACTTTATTTAAACAACTATTAAAAACATGCATATACTACTTTATATCTAGAACTATTAAAAACGTGCTTATACTACTTTATTTATACAACTATTAAAAACGTGCTTATACTACTTTATTTAAACTACTATTAAAAACATGCATATACTACTTTATTTATACAACTATTAAAAACATGCATATACTACTTTATATCTAGAACTATTAAAAACGTGCTTATACTACTTTATTTATACAACTATTAAAAACGTGGCCTTTATCATCTGTGGGATGGAACGGTGTGAAGTTGAACTCAACCGGGTATAACTGTGATCATCAGCACTAACAGAGTGTCTTCTTCACAGACAACCATTTCCACTTCATAACGTTCTAATCTAAAGCCTACCTCTACTTGAACTGTTACTGTCTGGCTGTACCACACGTACTGCAAATATTCCTGCATATGTCTTTTTACTGTCCTTCTCTCTCTTGGTCTTTCTCCGCTTTGATCTGCTGCTAGGCTTAACCCAATACGGCCAGAGCAGTTTAACATCCCTCAAACGCACACACACTCAAAACATGAGCGCATACCACACATACACACACTGATTGGAGTGGTGAAATGATGGTACTCAGTAGATAAGTATGGTGTGTATAAGGAGAATGAAGTCTGGGACAGTCAGTCCTGACAACGTGCTCTGCTTATAAAGAGACCCATCCACCATCTACTGGACCAATCATACACACCTCCACAGCCTCTTCCCACTGGACACTGGACACTCTTCCCACCCAACTTGGTTTCCGTGTCATTTCAATGAAATGTAATTGACGTCTGTGTCCAGTGGGTTCCACCTCCTTTTTCCACCACTATCTTCTCCACCTTCTTCCACACTCTGTTCCCCCTCTCTTTCCTCTTACACTCAGTCTTCCCCCGTCTTGTTCATCTCTCTCTCGGTGCATCCCTTTTCTTTTCCCTCTGACGTTCTCAAACTTTTCACCTTAAAAGGTGAGTGCTGTCTGTCTGCTGATATGACAGACTGACAGGAGACCCAGCCAGGGAGGATAATCTCACCGCAACTTCCAACACTAAACCCTCACACACACAAAACGTTGGGGACAAATATACGTAAAAACAGTTACACTTCTGAACATGCACACACAACCACAAACACACACTAACCATCTACCATGCAAAAGAGAAAGGTGTGAGCACAACCACAGACATGCAAAACCAACACACAGATATGTACACACACACGTCTATTGCCAGAAGCGGAAAAGCACAAAGACTGTCTCCCTCTCGCTGAGCAAAAATGAGAGGATAGAGAGAACCTGGCAAGAAACGAGAGTAGCGACTGTCTTTACCCAGAATACAAAACAGCTCATTAACTAATAACACCCGGCTACATTTAAGACACTGTCACACACCAGGAACTTTACCATGCAACATCCACACTAACCTATTCACAGTACCAGCCAAGAAAGAACTTTACATATATAGTCATATAGTCATACAGGCAAGTGCAATTGTTAATGCTACACAACACACTATAGAATCAGAAAACACCCCACACGTACAAAATACTCAATACAGGATTAAAGACCGATTACAAAGGCTTTTCTATACACACAAGTTACTTCAAATGTACTGTCACACACACACACACACATTACCGTATGTGCAGTTACAACACAGTCTGAGTACCAGTAGAATCTCCATCTCACACTTCCTCCTCTGTTCTCTCTGCCTCCCCTCTCTGTCCATCTCCAACACCCATAGTCAGAGAGAGCGAGAGAGCGAGAGAGCGAGAGCGAGAGCGAGAGGGAAAGGCAAAGAGAGAGAGAGCCACTCTCTCTCTCTCTCTCGCTCTCTCTCTCGCTCTCGCTCTCGCTCTCGCTCTCGCTGGCAAAGAGAGAGAGAGAGAGAGAGAGAGAAAGAGAAGCGAAGCAGAGAGAGAGAAGCGAGCATGCACAGGAGGGAGCCTGGCCTCCCTAAGCCTGCCGCTGCATACACAAGCAGAAGAGACAAGGCTACAGAGTCTGAAAGAGCCATAGCAGCCTTCTGACACACATCTAGATTAGAACTCATCTCTTACCTTCCATAGTGACATTTGTGTTACAGTCCTTCGAGTCCTTAGGACCCTTTACTTTCAGGTTCTGGAAGAAAATGAATGAATTGTGATTGCTGGTGTATTACAGGTTTAGTGGTATAAGATTTTAGTGGTATAGGAATTTAGTGGTATAGGAATTTAGCGGTATAGGAATTTAGCGGTATAGAACACAGGAGGCTGTTGAGGGGAGAAAGGCTCATAATAATGGCCGGAACGGAACAAGGAATGGCATCAAACACCTGTAAACCATGAAAAGGGAAAGGGGGATAACTAGTCAGTTGTACAACTGAATGCGTCAACTGATATGCGTCTTCCGCATTTAACCCAACCCCTCTTTGTTTGATACCGTTTCACTCATTCTGCTCCAGTCATTACCACAGACCCGTTCTCCCCAATAAAGGTGCCACTAACCTCCTGTGGTATAGAAGCAGGACCCACCCAGAGACACTCCCACCCAGAAACACACACACCCAACCAACCAGAGACACACACACCCACCCAGACACACTCCCACCCAACCAAGCAGAGACACACACACCCACCCAGACACACTCCCACCCACCCAGAGACACACATACACCCACCCACCCAGAGACACACACCCACCCACCCAGAGACACACACCCAGCCACCCAGAGACACACACACACACACCCAGAGACACACACACACACCGACACACACACACACACACACACACCCACACCGAGACACACCCACCCACCTACACACACCCAGAGACACACCCACACACATACACCGTCACACCCAGAGACACACCCACCCACCCACACACCGAGACACACCCACCCACCCACACACCGAGACACACCCACCCACCCACACACCGAGACACACCCACCCACCGAGACACACCCACCCACCGAGACACACCCACACACCGAGACACACCCACCCACCCACACACCGAGACACACCCACCCACACACCGAGACACACCCACCCACCGAGACACACCCACCCACCCACCCACACCGAGACCCACCCAGAGACCCACCCAGAGACCCACCCAGAGACCCACCCGCCCATCCACCCAGAGACCCACCCGCCCGCCCAGAGACCCACCCGCCCGCCCAGAGACCCACCCGCCCAGAGACCCACCCGCCCAGAGACACACCCGCCCAGAGACACACCCGCCCAGAGACACACCCGCCCAGAGACACACACACCCAGAGACACACACACCCAGAGCCTGGTTGAGGCTGAGTGGAGCTAATGAAGAGGAATGGAGCTGATGCAGCAGACTGTCGGGCTGGGAAAACACACGGCGCCAAAACTACACACGCACACAAATACATACACAACTCCATATATTAGTACAAATTTCAGCCCTCACAACTGATGTGCATGGTGTGAGTGTGCTTTGTGTGTGTACGTGTACGTGTGCGTGTGCGTGTGCGTGCGTGCGTGCGCGTGCGTGCGTGCGTGACCAACATCTACCTCAGAGATCTTCTGGAACTGGGTGTTGGCCTGGCTGCATTTCTCTGCTGTCTCCACCGCTGTTTTGTAGTTGTCAACAAAAGCCTTGTACACCCCCAGCTGGCTGGCCTGGAGCACAGAGGAGAGGACACAATATTAACACAGTGGAGAGGAAAAGAGGGGGGTGTACAGAGGAGGATGAGGAGAAGCATGAAGAGGAGGAGAATGAAAATGACGTTGTCTGGAAGTCCACTCCTAAATGAACTTTCCTTTATTTTATTCTATGTTTAGAACTACCCATACTACACCCAAGACTTGAAGGGGGTATTGGACGACGCAATTCAAACCCCTCTTAGAGTAACCCAATCAGATTTCTATACAGTGTAAAGCTTAAGAGCAGGGGTGTCAAAAATACAGCCCGTGAGTTAAATAAATAAAGTAAAATAAATAAATGTATATATACAGTGCACTCAAAGTATTCAGACACCTTTACTTTTTCCACATTTTGTTACATCACAGCCTTATTCTAAAATGATTAAATTGTTTTTTTTTCCTCTCGTCAATCTACATACAATACCCCACATAATGACAAAGCAAAAACAGGTTATTAGAATTTTTTTCAAATTGATAAAAAAATACCAAAGTGAAATATTACATTTACATAAATACTCAGACCCTTTACTCAGTACTTTGTTGAAGCACCTTTGGCAGTGATTACAGCCTCAAGTCTTCTTAGGTATGAAGCTACAAGCTTGGCACACCTGTATTTGGGGAGTTTCTCCCATTCTTCTCTGCAGATCCTCTCAATCTCAGTCAAGTTGGATGGGGAGCTTCACTGCACAGCTATTTTCAGGTCTCTCTAGAGTTGTTCGATCGGGTTGAAGTTCAGGCTCTGGCTGGACCACTCAAGGACATTCATAGACTTGTCCCAAAGCCTCTCCTGCGTTGTCTTGGCTATGTGCTTAGGGTTGTTGACCTGTTGGAAGGTGAACCTTCGCCTCAGTCTGAGGTCTTGTACTTTGCTAAGTTTATCATTTTTCCCTTGATCCTGACTCCCAGTCCCTGCCACTGAAAAACACCCCCACAGCATGATGCTGCCACCACCAGGCTTCACCGTAGGGATGGTGCCAGGTTTCCTCCAGACGTGACGCTTGGCATCAGAACTAAGACTTCAATCTTGGTTTCATCAGACCAGAGAACCTTGTTTCTCATGGTCTGATGGTGCCTTTTGGCAAACTTTAAGCGGGCTGTTATGTGCCTTTTACTGAGGAGTGGCTTCCGTCTGGCTACTCTACAACAAAGGCCTGATTGATGGAGTGCTGCAGAGATGGTTGTCCTTCTGGAAGGTTCTCCCATCTTCACAGAGGAACTCTAGAGAGAGCTCCGTCAGAGTGACCATCGGTCACCTCCCTGACCAAGGCCCTTTCTCCCGATTGCTCAGTTTTGCCGGGAAGAGTCTTGGTGGTTCCAAACTTCTTCCATTTAAGAATGATGGAGGCCACAGTGTTCTTGGGGACCGTCAATGGTGCAGAAATGTTTTGGTACCCTTCCCCAGATCTGTGCCGCGACACAATCCTGTCTCGGATCTTTGTCATTATGGGGTATTGTGTGTAGATTGATGAGAAAAATGTGAATTTAATACATTTTAGAACAAAGCTGTAACGTTTACCAAAATGTGGAAAAAGGGGTCTGACTACTTCCCGAATACACTGTATAAAAATATAACTCAATATACTTTAAAATGACTAAAACCAACTGGAAACAGTGTAGTAATGATAATGGACCTACATTCATTCCGTTTCTTGACTGTGTCCAGCTCACTAAGAATCCCCCAAATGAAAACTACACAGAGTGCATAGTAAAATCAAAAAATGATGGATAGAGGACTATTATGCATCCCCAGGGGCAAAGTGAGTTTGACACCCCTGTTTGGCACCAAATTAATTCCCATTCAAATGATCACTCCTGAGAGGCGTGAAGAACATCTATTGTGAACGATGCAGACTATAAATTCCATTGAGCCCAGGAGTGATTTTAAACCAACTCCAACACACTAGCAGAGTTAGCAGGGCCGCGGCTCCGCTGGCTAGTAGCTATCTCTCCCTTGGACACCTTCTAATCACATCCTTTCCCTGCTTCGGGTCCCACGTTCCTGATTGGAGCACAGTCAAATCAGCCAGTCGCAACGCCCGGGCCTCTCTGTGCATTCTAATGAAGGCAATTGGACCAGGAAATGAATATGCATACTTAAACAGCTCCGGTGAAGGGACTAGGGAGAGCTAGTCAAGACATTGATGGAGGGAGTGAGAAAGGTATGGGGCTGTGAAATAAATGAGGTTAAATTAATTAGAACTTGTTAAGCTACTGTATGTGTGCTCTGCCCTCCCTCCCCCATCCCTCCCTCCCCCGCTCTCGTCCTCTGCCCGTGTGGTGTGATGCATTATCACTGTTGGAGAAGAGAAGTGGAGAAACCATGAGGTCTCTGAGGACACTTCAAAGCAGAGATCAATATTCTTCCCCTTCTCCTCTCCCCCCTTCTGGCTCATCTTCCATTATGCTCCCCTGTACCCATCTTTCCCTGCAGATTTGGAGAGAACCCTCTGACCCAATCAGTCGTCATGGCAAAGGCTGTCTCCTAGCAACATTTACATCGTTGGCAGAAGCACTTCGGTCTCTCACCAGAAGCACTTCCGTCTCTCACTCAGGTACTAGAAAACACCCTGAGACATAGGAGAGGTTGAGAAATATATATGAGAGGATAGGAGAGAGAAAGAAATAGGGAAAGAGAGAAAGAGGGAAAGAAAAGAGTTGGAACACTGACGATTTCCATCCCTCTTGCTCCCCTCCTCTCTCTCCTCCCCTAGCTTCTTTCCTTGGATCCCCCTCCATCTCCCTCTCTGTTTCTACGGTAGTAAAAACACAGGGAGCAGTGGGGAGTGTGCTGTGTAATTATGACACCATCTGTACACTGTTTGGTGGCTCCCTTACAGACAGGCCTGTCTAAATGTTTAGTCGCCATGCGACACACACGCACACACACACCTCCCAGACGGAACTGGATGATTCTGCTAATGGATGTCGGCGAAACATCTGTGGTGTGTGTGTGTGTGTGTGTGTGTGTGTGTGCGCATGCACATGCGTAATTTGATGTCTTCCACTGAAAACGTACTAAATGAGTTAACCTAATATATAGTTACGTCAGTATAATGAACATTTAGAAACGTTTCTATCCAATTGAAAATGGAGGTTAAAACTTTGCTTCTACAACAAAACAATATTCACATAAATGCAGAGCACCATACTAAGTGGAACACCGTACTAACTGCTAATCACATCAGTCTGCTCTGTCAGAGTGGTGTTGTATCACATGGAGAGCCCTAACTCCTTTAGAGACCTTCCTTATGAGACAGAACACTCCTAACCATATCAGATTCATGGAACCGTTCCCTAAACCAATCAGGCTCCACACTCTGGGGTTTAGTGAGCAGTGTAATCCAGGAAAGAGACGGTGTACATTTTATTCGAATTGGATTCATAACACATAATAAAAAATAAAAAAAATGTGCAGGACATACCAAATGGATGACGTAGTACACCAAAAACGGGGACCCGTTTTGGCTCGAGCACCACTTTCAAAACTACTGGCTGAAATTCTACAAAAGTTCTGGAGCATCACTTTAAAATTCACTTACCGATACTGCACTGTCTACTTATTGAGAGGGAGTAGGGGCATAGAGTGGGAGAGAGAGGAGAGAGACGTGGAGAGAGAGATGGGGGAGAAAGAAGACAAAGGAGAGACAGTGATGAGGAAGAGGAGGAAGAAGAAATAGAGAGAGAGAGAGGGAGAGAGAAGCAGAAGGGAGAAATAAAAAAAGACAGAAGAGGGAGAGGGTAGTAGGGACAGGAGAAGGGAGATAAATGTTTACATTTTAAAAACCCAATTATTGGGTCAAGACCCTACAGTACATGAACATTTAATTGTCAGAAATCAGCCTGTTAGAGAAACTGATGGAAGGGAGAGAGATGGATAGGGGAGTAGGAGCAGCATAGAGACTAATGTCTGAGCAGACCCCAGTGTAATTGAATGTTTATCCTAGAGGGGAATAGATTGAACAGAGGGAGGTGATACCATACATGTGAAATCTATGCAGTTACAATCAGGGGTTGGAATCAAAATAATTTCCCAATCGTTTCTTTCTGAACAGAACCATAATTTTTTATGTTCCGTTCCACTGTTCTGACCGGCAAAATAAAGTTCTGAACTGGTTCAGATCGAACCCCCAAAAAGCAACTGATTATATTGTTCCTTTCTGTTCATTTTTAAACATCTGAAATACAGATGTGCATTTAGCGGATAGAGCAGCTTAGTATGGAGCAGGCAAGCTATTTAAATGCATTGGACAGACAAGTGTAGGGCGCGATTTGCGACTGAAATATTACATGTGGGGAGAGAGCTAGGAGGAAGCGCTGGGCATCTTGTTGTTAATGACACCTGCATTAGGCCCGCATAATCATACCCACGGATGACCGGCTTCTATGAAGGAACTATGAATGTATTTGAAGTTGAACTTCAGAAAGTTGGCTTAACGCTGGACCAGAGCTAGCTAACTAGCTAACAAGCTTGCGTGTGTGGAGCAGCACCAGAATATAAATAAAAACACGTCTAACCTTTTTGTAGTTAATAAATCCAATGTGAAACCTGATACTTATAGTATCCTTTACTAGCATTGTTAAGGATACTATAATTTATTTTTCTCTAATAAAAATTCTCTCCCCCTAATTTCTAAAATAACACTTGTAACGTTGGTAGACTAGTAGACTATGCTTTGGAAGGGGAGGCACTGGCAGGCAGGCAGACACTGGAATACAATTCATTTGAACTAGATTTCCAAGTTGTCCTCCAACCACCTGTTCTTCCATCTTTTTGGAGTCTCAAGAGTTGTGCAGGTTTGTTTTCCAACCCAGTACTACTAACACACCTAATTCAACTCAATCAAAAATCAATCTTGATGATAAATTGATAGATTGACCAGTTGAATGATTGACTGACAGGTTGGTTGATTGATTGATTGCCTCCCTTACCAGTTTCTGGAAGAGGTGTCCGACGGCGACCTTCTCATCCCACTGCTGGATGTGAGGGAAGAGGGCGTCGTAGAACTCCTTGTGGATCTCAAAGATGTCTTGGATCTTATAGAAGATGGTCTCTACCTGCTGTATGGTCAGCACCGGCTGGGACGTGGTGGCTGTCGCCTTCAGGGGGCGCATGGGCTGCACACACACAGGACACACACATTCAGTTAAGAGATAGTGTGTGTTTGTATCGGTATGTGTGTATACCTGCACTGACGCTTTCAACACATAAATCATCATGATCCTGGGCGGTGCTCAGCAGTGCTTTATTATTAGGGGTGGGCGCTGCAGCATGACCAAAGACTGGAGAACAGAGTAGAAGAGCTGAGCTGTTCCTTTTAGTACTGATGGAAACACAGCTCTGAACAGACCACGATTACAGATCGAACCAAACATCCCAAAATGTTGTTAAGAAATGTTTGCGCAGGCACCAAGCCTGAGCACTACAGTGACATCACTGCTCTTCTTTTTTTGGATTTCACTCCGGATAGCTAAACTCTTATCTGTACTTGATAAGCCAGGGAATGGCGGATGATCCCAGGCTTATCAAGTACAGATAAGAATTTCAATATCCTGAGGGAAATCCAAACAAGAGGAGCAGTGATATCCCGAATATTTTCCCTCCAATCAAAACAGAATCACACCACCACATCATTCATGTGTTGCTAAGGTCCTCCATCTACACATCCCGGTTGAAAATCAGTGTCATAACAATAGTGTTACTATTCAAAAACGATTCATAAGCTTACAGCATGGTAGCTTTCATAAGCAATGCTATGGGCTAAATGCCCTGTGTTGACCCATTGTAATAAACATCCGTGTTTATGATTCATAGGCTTACAGTGCCTTCAGAAAGTAACGAGTGGAGGACAGAGGAGCCTCTTAAAGAAGAAGTTACAGGTCTGTGAGAGCCAGAAATCTTGCTTGTTTGTAGGTGACCAAATACTTATTTTCCACCATAATTTGCAAATAAATTCATTAAAAATCCTACAATGTGATTTTCTGGATTTTTCTTTCTCATTTTGTCTGTCATAGTTGAAGTGTACCTATGATGAAAATTACAGGCCTCTCTCATCTTTTTAAGTGGGAGAACTTGCACAATTGGTGGCTGACTAAATACTTTTTTGCCCCACTGTGTATATATATATATATATAATGTCCAAACAATTGGAATTGGCCACTCGTGGACTCCAATCAAGTTGTAGTGACATCAAGGATGACCAAAGGAAATTGGATGCACCTGAGCTCCATTTGGAGTGTCATAGCAAAGGGGTGTGAATACGTATGTAAATTTGACTTCTGTATTTAATTTTCAATAAATCTGCAAAAATGTATAATAACATGTTTTCACTGTCATTATGGGGTATTGTGTGCAAATGGATGGGAAAAAATACATTGAATCCATTTTTTATTCAGGCTGTAACACAACATTCAGTGCCATGAAAAATAATTTGCCCACTTTCTGATATTCTTGATTTTTGCATATTTTTGATACTGAATGTTATCAGATCTTCAACCAAAACCTAATATTAGATAAAGGGAATCTGAGTTCACAAATAACCAAAACATTGATACTTATTTAATTTATTTAATTCACAAAGTTATGCAACTTATCCCCTGTGTGAAAAAGTTATTGCTCCTTTACACTCAATAACTGGTTGTTCCTCCTTTAACTGCAATGACTGCAACCAAATGCTTCCTGTAGTTGTTGATCAGTCTCTTACGTCACTGTGGAGGGAATTTGTCCCAGTCTTGCATAGAGAACTGCTTTAACTCACTGACATTTGTGAGTTTTCAAGCATGAACGGCTCATTTCAAGTCTTGCCACAACATCCCTATTGGGATTAGGTCTGGACTTTGATTAGGCCATTCCAAAACTTCAAATGTGTTGCTTAACCCTTTTCATGTAGACTTGATTGTCTTGCTGCATGACCTAGCTACGCTTCAGCTTCAGCTCACAGACGGACGGCCTGACATTCTCCTGTAGAATTCTCTGATACAGAGCAGTATTCATGGTTCCTTCTAGTAAGGCATGTAATCCAGGCCCTGAGGCAGCAAAGCATCCCTAAACTATCACACTACCACCCCTATGCTTGACTGTTGGTATGAGGTTCTTCCTGTGGAATGCACTCCACAGCGACGTGAGAGACTGATCAACAAACTACAGGAAGCGTTTGGTCGGAGTCATTGCAGCAAAAGTTATTGAGCGTAAGTGGGCAATTACTTTTTCACACAGGGGCATTGGGTGTTGCATAACTTTGTTAATTAAATAAGTACGTAATTGTTGTGTTATTTGTTCACTCAGGTTCCCTTTATCTAATATTAGGTTTTGGTTGAAGATCTGAAATATGCAAAAGTAGAGAAAATTAGAAAGGGGGAAAATACTTTTTCACAGCACTGTAATGTGCAATAAATTCAATGGGTATGAATACTTTCTGTAGGAACTGTATGCTGTATCCAGATAGGTAAAACACTGCCATGGCAGGACGAAGCCGGACATCATTGTTTTCAATGCGCTGGGCTGTGTGTGTGTGTGTGTGTGTGTGTGTGTGTGTGTGTGTCTGGGCAGAGTGGCGCTGGTCGAGCAGGTGGAGCCAAACCAGATAAACACAACCACCATTCATCACCATCACCTCTCAACCAGGAAAGCGCCCCGGTGTGTGTCGCCAGACCTGCCAGGCCCACTGAAATCTTGCAGGACACACCACAACACACAGCCGTCCATCCAGTCCTCTGCCCTGCACCACTCCACATAAAACTGAGATATATATATATGTTTTATTGTCACATACACCAGGAGAGGTGCAGCGAAATGTGTTGTTTTACAAATTAGGGTTAAGTGCCTTGCTCAAGGGCACAGATTTTTCACCTTGATGGATCAGGTATTCAAACCAGCAACCTTTCGGTTACTGGCCCAACACTATTTAATTTTAGATTTAAACTTAATTTAACTAGGCAAGTCAGTTAAGAACAAATTCTTATTTACAATGACTGCCTACCCCGGCCAAACCCTCCCCTAACCCAGACGATGCTGGGCCAATTGTGCGCGGCCCTTTGGGACTCCCGATCACGGCTGGTTGTGATACAGCCCGAGATCGAACCCGGGTCTGTAGTGACACCTCTAGCACTGCGATGCAATGCCTTAGACCGCTGCGCCACTCAGGATCCCGTTCTAGCCTAACCGCTAGGCTACCTACTGCACTCGTAACTGGTGTTCCTGTTTAAGACCCTGGTTTGTAATACTGAACCCATTTTACAGTTGTGCAGAGACAGGCAGGATGTGACATCAAGCTGCAGTTGCATGGGGTACACAGTCATTGTGTTCTCTGGTTCAGGATACGCTTGGCCTTTGTTCTGTTCTAAATATGACTGACCACTAACCACTAATAGCACTCACAGAGATGAGAGCACAGCTTCTCGAAAACGCATAATGCTTTTAGGAACCCAGTTCCCATGCGGCTCTACTTGGAGCCACCATGGTGCCGACACACTGGCCTGAGGGCTAATGCTGTCCAGCACAGTTCCACACAGACAGCACTACATAAAGGAAAGGGAAGAGCGGGGGTAAGTCCGCCACATCGTGTCCTTGATAGTGAGTGTGTGTGTGTGCACGCACGCCTCACCAGAAGCAAAGCCTCCAGCTGGTTGATGTAGATCTCCTCACTGGCTAGGAAGCCAGACAGGACCAGTTTCTTCATCTCCAGACCCTTTTCGATGTCACCCTGCAGAGACACCAAAAGAAAAGGACATCAGTCATACATGCTTCTATATACTACTATGATACTACAGTATGTCAAAACAGCGGTGGCAGGGCATGGTGGTGTTCAACACAGTACTGGAATAAACACATTGGCTCTGTCTGTAGGGCCAGAGCCACGTGCACAAACACTATGGACTGGCTCATAACTTTAAGTGAGGCCTCTCACTGGAAAGGAAAGGATCCAAGCGGATTCAAGTCTTGACGGGAATTTTTGTGTACTGTGTACATAGCTTGTATGAGTGCACATATGTTTGTATTTGTACAAGAGAGGCCATTTTCCTGGTGCCCTCTACTCTCCTCCCACAATTAGTCATGGGCACTAGGCAGGCAGAGGGCAATCGAGTCCAAGTGGAGGTGTTTGTTTTGGCCCTGAGAGACAGCGAGGGAGGAGGTAGGAAGAGAGAGTGTGAGGGAGAGTGTGTGTGGATAAGGCTGGGCAGGTTCAGACCCTCCTTGTTAAAGCAGGACCAGGAGCTCACCCTGTCTGCTGTCCTACTAAACCACACCTACAATCACACACACCAGGGGTGCGTTTCAAAACGAGCCTTCAACAGGTGACACACATGCAGTGTACACCCAGAGAGCACAATGTAAGCTACAGCCCTAGACAGGTGCTTTCGTTTGATCAAAGGGCCCGGTTCTGACAATACAAACCCATATTACAGTTCCTTCCGACTCATGTGGCTCTCAGGGTTGAATTAACTAGTTTCATTCCTCCTGTTCCTTAAAAGTAGTCAGTTTGGATTTCAGTTACAATACTATTTCATGTGAAAGGAGAATAGTAGAAGACTCAACAGCCAGATCACATGAATTAATAAAATACTGGCTGTTTATTTTAATACCAAACATGTCTGGGAAAAACAATAAGGGTTTATTTTCCTTTTGGAAACATGACAGAAATGGTACAGTTGTATTGCTCAGTCTTGGGGAAGTCCCACCCAGAAGACTAATAGCCTGTAAACCAAATTTAGAGGCTTTTTGAGCACTTCCATTTATATGCTTTAATTTAATTCACACTAAAACTTAAAGTGGTAATCTGTGATTGGTCCATCCATTTTTGGAATTCTAAAGCAATGATATCCATTGATTCTTGAAGAACGGTCATACCCCATCAGAAGCCAAAATATAAGCTTGTTTTATTCCATTGTTTGTAGACAATGTAATTGTAAACAAATGCTGTATAGCTTGAAAACATGGTTCAAACTATCATACATACATTTCCATACATAGTTCTGTCTACGAATATGAGAGTGGTTACATTTCTTCAGCCCCATCCCTGAGCTTTTTACCAAAACAGGGGCGGGAGTTATTTGTAGTTATTTGAACCGCAGATTGCCCCTTTAAGGAAAACAAGAGACTGTGTTCTCATAAAACCTGTTAGATGAAACTTTTTGACAGGGCCTAGTAGTATAATGTATTATTACAGCGTACTGTCTCTCTCACCACACCCATAGAACTCAAGGGTCAACTTAATGACCAACCACACAAACTAGTCCCATGGCTCTTATAATGTATCCACACCAACCATTTTTAAAGATATTCTCTGGTACTTTGTATACTTTTTTGCCAGTAGTTCTGAAAGTAGTGCCCACGAGCCAAAAGGTGGTCGCCAAAATTTGGATTAATACATCACAAATGCGCTGATATGTGCACCACGTCATTGCTCTCTCTCTCTCTCGCTCTACTGTGTGCGAGTCTTGCTAGCTGTCAATCAAATGGTGAGGGGCTGTAGCTCATTGGCCAAAAGTCTAATTGCTAGGGTGCAGGCCCACTTGGGGGTAAATGTAGGGACAATGGTGCCGCACAACTTCGAGAAAACAGGCGCTTTCGAACTAGGGATTTCCTGGCTAATTGAGGTAAAACAGTAATTCTGCTCATAGAATAAGTATGAACTACACATTGACACATCCAGCCCATAGCGGGATGTTTAAAAAAGACTTACTAGCAGCCAAAGTACCGGAGCATGTCTTTAACATATAGCTGCAGTCAACAGGTGAAGGTAACAAAGGAAAAGTAACATATTGTATCAGAGCAAACAGACAAATGATACATGTAAAACAGAATCTTTGATACCATCTGACAACTGTTGATGAGGCTGTCTACTGGGAATTTCTGCTGAATTGTGTGTGTGTGCGTGACTGTGTGTGTTGTGCGCAGAATGAGTGGAGACGGGAGGTGGATTAATTATTAACAGAAGCAAATCCTTCCCATGTAATCAGCAGGCAAAGATGAGCAGAGGCTGATAAGAGACAGGCAGGGAGACGGAGTACCAGGGGTTCACACTGTACAGTGACCTCACCTTATTAACCCCAATGACCTCACGGATCCGACTTACACTAAGTCATCACAGTGATGGGACATGGGAGGTTCCACTTCCACTGTTAAGGGTAAGAGGTCTTACTAGTTAGTGGCATCAGACTGAACTACCAGAACTGAGTACAGTCGCTCTCTTACCAGGTCCTACTAGGTCTGCCTTGCTTAAGAGATTATCTCAATGAGACTAACCTGGATAAATTATGCTAAACAAAACCTTCATCTAGCGCTGACTGCTGATAGCTACTTCATTGAGGAAAAATGTACTTACTATGCCTGTGATATGTGGTTGTCCCACCTAGTTATCATAAGATGAATGCACTAACTGTAAGTTGCTGTGGATAAGAGCGTCTGCTAAATGACTAAAATGTACACTACCGTTCAAAAGTTTGGGGGCACTTAGAAATGTCCTTGTTTTTGAAAGAAAAGCACATTTTTTGTCCATTAAAATAACATCAAATTGATCAGAAAAACAGTGTAGACATCGTTAATGTTGTAAATGACTATTGTAGCTGGAAATGGCTGATTTTTTATGAATTATCTACATAGGCGTACAGAGGTCCATTATCAGCAACCATCACTCCTGTGTTCCAATGGCACGTTGTGTTACCTAATCCAAGTTTATAATTTTAAAAGGCTAATTGATCATTAGAAAACCCTTTTGCAATTATGTTAGCACAGCTGAAAACTGTTGCCCTGATTTAAAGAAGCAACAAAACTGGCCTTCTTTAGACTAGTTGAGTATCTGGAGCATCAGCATTTGTGGGTTCGATTACAGGCTCAAAATGGCCAGAAACAAAGAACTTTCTTCTGAAACTCGTCAGTCTATTCTTGTTCTGGGAAAAGAAGGCTATTCCATGCTAGTATTTGCCAAGAAACTGAAGATCTCGTTCAACGCTGTGTACTACTCTTCACAGAACAGCGCAAACGGTCTCTAACCAGAATAGAAAGAGGACGAGTTTCAGAAGAAAGTCCTTTGTTTCTGGCCATTTTGAGCCTGTAATCGAACCCACAAATGCTGATGCTCCAGATACTCAACTAGTCTAAAGAAGGCCAGTTTTGTTGCTTCTTTAAATCAGGGCAACAGTTTTCAGCTGTGCTAACATAATTGCAAAAGGGTTTTCTAATGATCAATTAGCCTTTTAAAATTATAAACTTGGATTAGGTAACACAACGTGCCATTGGAACACAGGAGTGATGGTTGCTGATAATGGGCTTCTGTACGCCTATGTAGATAATCCATTTAAAAAATCTGCTGTTTCCAGCTACAATAGTAATTTACAACATTAACAATGACTACACTGTATTTTTGATCAATTTGATGTTATTTTAAAGGACCAAAAAAATTGCTTTTCTATAAAACAAGGACATTTCTTAGTGACCCCAAACTTTTGAACAGTAGTGTAAATCTGTGCCTCTAGGCTCGACCAGGATAGTGCACTGAGAACGGTGCTCCTCTAGTAGTCCTAATAGGAGTCAGGATGACTTAACAGGTTGCCCAACGCACTGCTGAAGGAAACAGAGGTGGCATCGGGGTCCTTTCCAGGAAATGCTGTGGTGTTTCTGATGGCCACGCTTAGGCAAATGGAAAATGAAACAGAGCCAGGACTTCCTACAGTAACAGCGTGCTAATGCAGGCTTTACAGCAGTTTACAACGCTGCACAACGCTTTACAGTGCTGAGGCGGTTTGACAGGTTTTCCACTATATAGGGCTTTTATTCTGCAGACAGGCAGCAGACTGACAAGCACTGTGACATGAAACAAAACACACACACACACAGATGTGGCTGAGCTACTGAAGGCCAGGCTCAGGTTCTGTGTTCTGTGACGTGGCAGTGTGTTTGTTTGCACAGAGGTCTATGTTATTTCATAGACCAAAGAAAACACACTGAAGTCACAGTAACTCCTCTCTCCTAAACATTGGCCTCAAAGCACTCTGCTTGTAATCATCCTGAGCATTCTGGTAGACACACAAACAGATAAATATGCCTATAAAGAGCCAGTAGACTCTTGTGTAATTCCCAGGCCCAGTGTGAAGTAGTGCAGGTTGAGGACAGACAGGAAAAACTCTTCTCCAGAGGGCTACTGTATGTCTGGAAGACGCTCCCGAACCTGTAGGCACAACGTTGTGGAACTTTCACATATAAATATATTCTGTGGCACAACAAACACGCATTTCTGACATGTGGAATAAGGAATTACTGATTACATTTCTATCTGCAGCGGTCCACAACATTTGGGTACTAAGAGTTTACTAAACGTGACCTAGGAGTTTACTAAACGTGACCTAGGAGTTCACTAAACGTGACCTAGGAGTTTACTGCACCTTTTCTAAGAAACCTGCCTAGTTTATGACTTAGGCATGTACTGTACAGTACTCAACAACGCTGAGTTCAATGTTCTTTTCCCAATCACAGTGATGCACTGGTTATTGTGTTATAGCCAGGTGACTCAGCTGGTAAGAGGCTGGCTAAAAGCAGCACTGTCTTTCTTTATCAGTCCAACTCAACATGTAGGAACACACACACACACACACACACACACACACACACACACACGTCAGTCAGCGTGAGGGACGTCACTTAAAGTTTTATACTGACACCACAGTATAGGCCTAGCCTGCATTGGCAGTTCCTTCCCCGTCAGATCATTAGGCTGAGGACAAATCTGAAATGGCACCCTATCGCCTACATAGCGCACTATGCGATCAAGCCCTACCTGTAGGGACACACACGCTTCATGGTCTCACTGTAACACACATCAGTCAGTGCGACTGACGTCACTGAAATCTTTATTCTGACAGCATTAACTTCCTCTCGTTCTCTTTCTCCTTCGTTCCATCCCTCCTCTCGCCAGAGATAAATACGACGTGACAGGAGGAGAGTAAATCTGGTTCAGACTGGAGCATGTCTCCACCCATCAGGTTGAGGGGTCAGTAGGAGCTCTCTGGCCAACACACACAACCCTTTCACAGTGGTCTGCAAACACACACACAGCACGCAGTGAGGCCACATTGTGAAAAGACACCAATAAGCCAGGCACACAGTAAAGACCTAGGCTGTGTATGAGTGAGCAAGCAGTGGTGCGTTGGCAGTTTCTTCCTGCTGTCAAATCCTGTTTCAGTGGAAGGCTGAGGACAAATCTGAAATGGCACCCTATTCCCTACATATGTGTGTCTACCCTATTCCCTACATATTGCACTCTACTTTTGGCCAAAGGCCTATGTTGTCAAGCCCTATCTGGTCAAAATAAGTGCATTATATAGGGGACAGGGTGCCATTGTGGACGCAGCCTGAGACTCACCCTGAACTGCCTGTGGACAGGAGTCATCAGCATGTCTCCTGGTGGGAGTGGACTCTCCAGGTCCATGTCTCCTGGTGGGAGTGGACTCTCCAGGTCCATGTCTCCACACTCAAACACATTCTCATCCTCATCCTCCAGCACTTTGTCCAGGTAGCACAACACCTTCTCTTCATCCACCTCCATGGTCCTCCTAACAAGGCCTGCTCCCTGTCTTGCTCCTTCTCTCCCTTCCTTCTTCAGGCTTCTCTCGGCCTGACCTGGCACATCAGTCCTTCCTCCAGTGCAGAAAGCCGGTCTAGTCCTTCCTTCAGGGCCCACAACCCTCCTCAGCCCTCCTTGAAATACGTAATGTTCTGCTGTTTAGTCTCTCTCACTGTCTGTCTTTATGTTCTTCCTCTTCTTGTTCCTTATCTTTTTGTTAAGAGCCAGATAGCCTTTAGCTGGAGCTCCACTTCATTCAGCTGTTGCTGGTTTGGTGCGCAGCAGACACACACATACACACTCGCTTCGTAACACAAACGAACATGAGGAGAGAGCCCCGCCTACCTCTTTCCCTTCCCCCGTCTTCCTGGTGTGTGTCACTGTTCTGCCTCTGTCGATGAGGCCTCCCCCCACCTCCCCTCCTCTATCCACAGCAACGGCCAGAGAGCACAACCCCCAGTCACTTCCTCACAGGGTCTCGCTCTCTCTCACTCTCTCTCTGAGTGAATGCTGTTCTAGATGTATTTAATTATAGGTCAGAGTTCAGGTGCCGTTTCCTGAATATATAGAGGTTTCTGCACAAGCACAGAGTAGGCCTATAGAATGATGGCTTCGTGACCAAATAAACATACCACATAAAAAAGAGAGGAGTGACGCATCACCACAAGAAACATCACCACATATATAGTAGTTAAATGAAAATAAATGGACATAAAATATAAAGCAGCTACTTCTGTTATGATATAAAAAGACAGCCAGCACTTGGAATTAAAAAATAACTTTAAAAATACTTTTTCAGCAGTCAAACTGATCTTTCTGACTTCCAGTGTGATCTAGTGATGAAGATCAGAGTGCATAACATAAAAGACATTAGTTATTATGTCCGCATGCGTGAGTACACACACAGGGCGCTCTTCAGTATTGCTGAGCGTGTATTTCCAGCAGGGTAGAAACTTTTACACTTATTTTAGTTGGTTTTCTCCTAATAGACCCATGGCCATGCTCCCTTGTTCAGCACAACCAAACAGTGAGTCAGTGACTGGACAGACAGACAGACACTTATAACAGGCCTGTGGAAAGGACCTCCCACTGTCCAATAGCCTTCAGACTCCATGGAGAGGGACTCAGTGTCGATGAAAAGATCTAGTCAATGAGAAGTACTATGGGACCCTGTTAGACATAGGGGACACTGACACACCCAAAGTAAAATCCAGCTATGGTCAAATCACACACACTTCTACTGTTAGGGGTTGTATTAATCATTTTACAACCTGCATTTCACAAGAGAAAAGCATTTATAGCTTTTCAGTTCTGCAAATAATATCATATCTTGTTCTCTCCTCTATTGACCATACCATATCAAATGTAATGTGTCTGTACACTTGTATCAAATTAATTGAGGATATTACATTTAAAAAATAATGTGAAAAAACAGAAAAGAAGCAGCAAACAGATATCTAAAAACACTATCTCTTCAGACCTCAAAACAGAGAAATGGCTTCCTGCAAGTCATGAAGAAAAAATATTTGGGTTTGAGTGTTTCCCCTTTCCTCAGAGCTCTGCAGGCCAACCAACCAGAGGTCAACATGCTGATCATGTGACCTGAGACAGCAGTATTGCTGACATAAAGCAGAGCAGATTGTGAGATTTAAAAAGTAAAGATAAAACCTGATGGAACTGACAGACACACAGGGAAATTATTGCTACTATCTCCCAAATATATATATATATACACATTTTGTTCAGTGTGTGTGTATATACAGTTGAAGTCGGAAGTTTACATACACTTAGGTTGGAGTCATTAAAACTAGTTTTTCAACTATTCCTCAAATTTCTTGTTAAACTATAGTTTTGGAAAGTCGATTAGGTCATCTACTTTGTGCATGACACAAGTAATTTTTCCAACAATTGTTTACAGACAGATTATTTCACTGTATCACAATTCCAGTGGGTCAGAAGTTTACATACACTAAGTTGACTGTGCCTTTAAACAGCTTGGGAAATTCCAGAAAGATGATGTCATGGCTTTTGGTAGGCTAATTGACATCATTTGAGTCAATTGGAGGTGTACCTGTGGATGTATTTCAAGGCCTACCTTCAAACTCAGTGCCTCTTTGCTTGACATCATGGGAAAATCAAAAGAAATCAGCCAAGACCTCCACACGTCTGGTTCATCCTTGGGAGCAATTTCCAAACACCTGAAGGTACCACATTCATCTGTACAAACAATAGCACGCAAGTATAAACAGCAAGGGACCACGCAGCCGTCATACTGCTCAGGAAGGAGACGCGTTCTGTCTCTTAGAGATGAACGTACTTGTGCGAAAAGTACAAATCAATCCCAGAACAACAGCAAAGGACCTTGTGAAGATGCTGGAGGAAACAGGTATAAAAGTATCTATATCCACATAACATGGAAGGCCGCTCAGCAAGGAAGAAGCCACTGCTCCAAAACCGCCATAAAAAAGCCAGGCTACGGTTTGCAACTGCACATGGGGACAAAGTTCGTACTTGTTGGAGAAATGTCCTCTGGTCTGATGAAACAAAAATAGAACTGTTTGGCCATTATGATCATCGTTATGTTTGGAGGAAAAAGGGGGAGGCTTGCAAGCTGAAGAACACCATCCCAACCGTGAAGGACGGTTGTGGGCAAAACTGAAAAAAGCGTGTGTGAGCAAGGAGGCCTACAAACCTGTCTCAGTTACACCAGCTCTGTCAGGAGGAATGGGCCAAAATTCACCCAACTTATTGTGGGAAGCTTGTCGAAGGCTAACCGAAACGTTTGACCCAAGTTAAACAATTTAAAGGCAATGCTATAAAATACTAATTGAGGGTATGTAAACTTCTGACCCACTGGGAACGTGATGAAAGAAATAAAAGCTGAAATAAATAATTCTCTACTATTATTCTGACATTTCACATTCTTAAAATAAAGTGGGGATCCTAACTGACCTAAAACAGGGATTTAAAAAAAATGTAATGTCAGGAATTATGAAAAACTGAGTTTAAATGTATTTGGCTAAGGTGTATGTAAATTTCCGACTTCAACTGTGTGAGTGTGTGTGTGTACGTGTGTGTGTGTGTGTGTGTGTGTGTGTGTGTCTCAGAAATGTTACATATTTGAGAGAAATAAGCTTTATTTGCATATGGTGCACAAATTTGTTTACATCCCTGCTAGTTAGCAATTCTTCTTTGCCGAGATAATCCATCCACCTGACAGGTGTGGCATATCAAGAAGCTGATTAAACTGCATGATCATTACACAGGTGCACCTTGTGTTGGGGACAATGAAAGGTCACTCTAAAATGTGCAGTTTTTGACACACAACACAATGTGATAGATGTCTCAAGTTTTGAGGGAGCGTGCAATTGGCATGCTGGCCGCAGGAATGTCCACCAGAGCTGTTGCCAGAGAATGTAATGTTAATTTTTCTACCATAAGCCGCCTCCGTCATTTTAGAAAATTTGGCAGTACGTCCAACCGGCCTCACAACCACAGACCATATGTATGGCGTTGTGTGGGCGAGAGGTTTGCTGATGTCAACGTTGTGAACAGAGTGCACCATGGTGGCGGTGGGGTTTTGGTATGGACAACAGACAATGAACACAATTGCATTTGATGGCAATTTGAATGCACAGAGATACCGTGATGAGATCCTGTCGTGCCATTCATCCACCGCAATCACCTCATGTTTCAGCATGATAATGCACAGCCCCATGTCTCAAGTATATGTATACAATTCCTGGAAGCTGAAACGTGACAGTTCTTCCATGGTCTGCATACTCACCAGACATGTCACCCATTGAGCATGTTTGGTATGCTCTAAATCAACGTGTACGACAGTGTGTTCCAGTTCCCGCCAATATCCAGCAACTTCGTACAGCCATTAAAGAGGAGTGGGACAACATTCCACAATCAACAGCCTGATCAACTTTCTGCAAAGGAGATGTGTCACGCTGCATGAGGCAAATTGTGGTCACATCAGACACTGAACGGTTTTCTGATCCACGCCCCTACTTTTTTTGTTGTTAAAGGTATCTGTGACCAACAGACGCATATCTGTATTCCCACCGTGGAATCCATAGATTAGGGCCTAATACATTTATTTCAATTGACTGATTTCCCGAAATGAACTGTAACTCAGTAAAATCTTTGAAATTGTTGCAGGTGGAAAGTATTTAGACCCCTTGACTTTTTTCACATTTTGTTACATTACAGCCTTATTCTAAAATGGATTCAATTGTTTTTTCCCCCTCATCAATCTACACATAATACCCCCTAATGTCAAAGCAAAAACAGGTTTTAGACATTTTTGCTAATGTATTAAAAATAGAAAACTTAAATATCACATTTACATAAGTATTCAGACCCTTTACTCAGTACTTTGTTGAAGCACGTTTGGCAGCGATTACAGCCTTGTGTCTTCTTGGGTTTGACGCTACAAGCTTGGCACACCTGTATTTGGGGAGTTTCTCCCATTCTGCTCTGCAGATCCTCTCAAGCTCTGTCAGGGTGGATGGGGAGCGTCGCTGCACAGCTATTTTCAGGTCTCTCTCGATGTTCGATCGGGTACAAGTCCAGGCTCTGGCCGGGCCACTAAAGGACATTCAGAGACTTGTCCCGAAGCCACTCCTGCGTTGCCTTGGCCATATGCTTAGGGAGGTGTTCCTGTTTGAAGGTGAACCTTCGCCCCAGTCTGAGGTCCTGAGCGCTCTGGAGCAGGTTTTTAATCAAGGATCTCTCTGTACTTTGCTCCGTTCATCTTTCCCTCGATCCTGACTAGTCTCCCTGTCCCTGCCAGGCGGCCAGCTCTAGGAAGAGTCTTGGTGGTTCCAAACTTTTTCTATTTAGGAATGATGGAGGCCACTGTGTTCTTGGGGACCTTCAATGCTGCAGATATTTTTTGGAACCCTTCATCAGATCTGATCTCTATGGACAATTCTGACACGCACTGTCAGCTGTGGGACCTTATATAGACAGGTGTATGCCTTTCCAAATCATGCCCAAATCAATTGTATTTACCACAGGTGGACTCCAGTCAAGTTTTAGAAACATCAAGGATGCTCAATGGAAACAGGATGCACCTGAGCTCAATTTTAAGTCTCATAGCAAAGGGTCCGAATACTTATGTAAATAAATGATCTGTTTTGTATTTTAAATCAATTTAGAAAAAAATTATTAAAATCTGTTTTCACTTTGTAATTATGGGGTATTGTGTGTAGACTGCTGAGGATTTATTTGTATTTAATCAATTTCAGAAGGCTGTAACGTAACAAAATGTGGAATAAGTCAAGGGGTCTGAATACTTTATGAATAGACTGTACATATAGAAACAGTCTCCATTAAACACTCATACAGTAACTAGCCTACATTAGCATCATTAATAGTTTTCTACCCAACACTAGATTCTCAATTCTGCTCAATCAACAGCAAATAATGATTTTAGTCAGTCTCCCTGGCAGGAATGTATAGCCAACTATTGCCTTGTTCACATTGTCGGCCTTAATGCTCAAATCAGTTTCGTTTTTCTATTCCGTTTTGGAATACCGACTGTCCAAGTGGCAAGTGACCAAATCGAATGTGTGTGTTCAGACTGCAGTCATCTGCTGCGCTTCTTGTCATTGTGCACACACCCGGCGTTACTGTCTTTTTTCTGCCATTTCACCCAGTGGGTGGTGCTATAAGACACCATGGGTGTGGGTTTCAAAGTGCAAGGACTGTCCGATGCATGTCAACATTCAACGAGAACCCTCCATCTGGGACCTCATTTACATTTAAGTCGTTAAGCAGACGCTCTTGTCCAGAGAGACTCACAGTTAAGTGCATTAATTTTAAGATAGCTAGGTGGGACAATTACAGTAAGTACATTTTTCCTCAAAGTAGCTATCAGCAAAGCCATAGCTATTAAGATGGGGGGGTTATTTAAGATATTCTTCGAAGAGGTAAGGTTTCAGATATTTCCGGAATATGGGCAGGGACTCTGCTATCCTAGCTTCAGGGGGAACCTGGTTCCACCATTGGGGTACCAGGCCAGAGAAGAGCTTGGACTGGGCTGAGCGGGAGCTGCCCTCCCGTAGGGGTGGGAGGGCCAAGAGACCAGTAGCAGAACAGAGTTCTCAGGTTGGGAAGTAGGGTTTGAGGAGAGCCTGAAGGTGGGGAGGGGCAATTCCTCTTGCTGCTCCATAGGCAAGTTTCATGGTCTTGTAACTTCTTCACCGACATCACTATGGTGGGTTTATACGTTATAGTTACAATTGCACTTTCATATTAGTACATCATGTTGCTTTATTTGAAGTAATGATAGCTAGCTACCAAGTGGCTGGACCAGTTTTCCCAAAGGTGAACGATGTGTAACGTCAAGTTTTGCTTGCTAGCCAACCAACAACGCCACTATCAAGCTAATCTACTAAATTTCCCTGAATTACATATATGAAACTGATTATGACTAGGGCTGTTGCGGTGACTGTATTACCGCAACACCGGCGGTCACTAGTCATGAAGGCAGTCAAATTCCACATGACAGTTTAGTCACGGTAATTAGGCTTCTCCAAGCTCTGATGGTGCTGGTCATTAGTAGCCTACCAAACTTGCTAACTGCCTGGTACTCAGCACTATTATTCCTCTAATCACTCTGACATTCATGAGAGCCCATGAGCTCATGTCGCGCAACATTTCTATAGGCTATGCAATTGCAGGAGAAAACTGTGATGGTCTCTAATAAAAAGACGAGAATCCCATCAGCTTTCTATAGGCTAGGCCTACTATATCTATTTCTCAACATTCCTAATATTAAGCACATTGCTTATATTTACAACAGGAGTATAGCCTACCTGGCTGGCATGAAAATAAACCACGGGAAAAGCATCCTCCATTCGCTATTTAAGTGCATAAACAACATGTATTTTTCCCGCTGCCCCTGTTTCAAGACAGGTGCATGATAATGGTCCATTCTAAATAAAAACAAATGTCACATTATTTAGTATATGTAAAGACGAGATTAAATCAAGAATTGTCTGATGGGTGACAATATTAGCCTATCACTTGTGAATTATATTAATCCGCTTTACAAGGGGTGAAGAGCCTAACTGCCATTTCTAAGCAGTGCGTGAGTTAAGTTTGGGGACGATCATTTTCACTGTAAAAATGCACCTTTAAAATAAAAGCATTACATGCATAATTGCATTGGCGGTCACTTTTGATAATGGTGTTTTCCGCTAATGGAAAATTTGCGCTTTTAGCCTAACTACAGTACCATGTGGCCATTGCTGCGCTTATAATGTGAAGAAATAGCCTAATAGTTTTTGATGCTAATGGTTGTATTAATTTGGGATCTATCGCATCCCACAACTGTCCCAGACTATGTTTGGAAAAAGTATTTCTCGCACAGAATAGAATAGGTTGACTTTTGTACTATGGGGGATTGTAGATTGACATAGGCTAGTGCTTTTGCTGTTCGTTAGGCCTACTCATCTTGTTGGCTGACAAAGTAAATGTGGACAGTTCTTCCAATATCTTCAATATGCACCTCGGAATTGGATAAGGACGCACGCAGTTGCGTCCCCGAAGTGTCTGTCTTCACTTGTAGCCTGTGAGAAAGACCCGATCACATGATGGAGAGCCATGTGAGTGAGAGACTTCGGATTACGCAGCACACGCAGGCAGAAAGGCACAACTCAGCACTCCGGCCTGCAAAAGGCATGTTTTTTTTAGGGTGCATTAAGGCCAGAAAGGGGATGCCGCCATGAAATTCGAGGCATTATCAAGTGCTTGTCAAATTGTGATTGAGAGACTATTGGAGTGAGTACAGCCTGCCCAAAAAACTAAGCAGAGCTCATGCCTTTCAAGCAACTTTTTCAAATCATCATAAAAGTCTCATCATGCAGCCTTACTATGTATTAAAAATCCAAACATATAGCCCAACGTTTGTAGAACAACTAAAGTTACATTAATAACTAAATTAAGCATATAGGAGTACCTATTTCTTTGTTAACAACTCAACACCCCCAAATCGTTCGGAGAAAATATTTCTATTTGATTCGTTTTTAAAAAGCCAGGAGATGCTAAATGTCTTTATTAATTAACGGTCTATTACTGTGAGACCGACAGTGATTTGTTTGAGAATCACCAGCTGACGAAATTCTTTACCGCCACAGCCCTAATCATGGCTAAATTGTATCTAATTTCACTGTGATTGGTGAGTCAACATGCAATAATACCTGTATACTGTCAATCACAGAATTATGATTTGCATTTAGATTAACAAAATCAGATGAACTGTTCCCTGTCCACTTGCATAACAAATGTTTAAAATACTTCAGGTCAGTGTGATCAATGATCATGCCTAAATACATTGATATGCATGATATGTGTGTGAGTTGTACAGTAGTAGACCTAGCTGCATAAACTGTGTGTTTGTGAACATCTGTCTCTCTCCCTATACTTCACAATATGTAGACCTCTTCAACTACTAAAAACAGACTTTAATCCAACTGAAGCAATCTATTAATGTGTGTGATATAGTGTGAGTTTTACAGTATACCTAGCTTCATAAGCTGTATGTGTGTGAGCATCTCTCTCTCTACACCAATGTGATAAGTACTTTACACTACTGAAAAAAAAAAGTTAAAAGACTTAAGACTTAAAAGTACTACTTACGTTGTTTTTTTGGGGGTATCTGTATTGTACTATTTATATTTTGCTGACTTTTTCTTCACTACATTCCTAATGAAAATGATGCGCTTTTTACTCCATACATTTTCCCTGACACCCAAAAGTACGTGTTACATTTTGACAGGAAAATGGTCCAATTCACACACTTATCAAGAGAACATCCCTGGTCATCCCTACTGCCTCTGATCTGGCGGACTCACTAAAAACAAATGGTTTGTTTGGAAATTATGTCTGAGTGTTGGAGTGTGCCCCCCTGGCTAGTGTGTGCCCCCCATCAATAGTGTGCCATCTGATTTGCTTAATATAAGGAATTTGAAATGGTTCATACTTTTACTTTGATACTTAAGTACATTTTTTGCAATTCCATTTACTTTTGATACTTAAGTATTTTTTAAACCAAATACTTTTGGACTTTTACTCAAGTAGTATTTTACTGAGCGACTTTCACTTGAGTCATTTTCTATGAAAGTATCTAAACTTTTACTCAAGTATGATATTTGGGTACTTTTTTCACAATTTATTAAAAATATATATTTTTTAGAAATTTGGCATCAGCGTTGCTAGCTTCATTAAAAACTGTTCACTGATTTGGGATGTCCTTGGTCTTATCTATTTGTTAGAGTGCCTATACATGAGGCCAACTTTACCATATTATCCTGGAGGCATATTTGCAATCCCAGTCTCATTACTTTGTGTAAATAATATCTAGTAACTTTAAAAATGTGAAATTCGAATAAAAATTAATTGCTTAGCTTATATTTCTTCTGTGGCTGGATGAAATAGCAAACAATGGGAATTCAGCGAACACATGACTTCATCTTTGTTACTAATCAAATCAAATTTATTTATATAGCCCTTCTTAGATCAGCTGATATCAAAGTGCTGTACAGAAACCCAGCCTAAAACCCCAAACAGCAAGCAATGCAGGTGTAGAAGCACTCCCTGAAGAAACAGTAACATCCATACTGTAGTTTGGCAGATGTAATAGATTTCGTTCTCAGTGTGTGCACCCTTATGCTCACTGAAATCTATGCCCACTGATGAATAGCATCTCCCACTGGGCGAAATGGTGTGGAAAGGGCCTCCCGAGTGGCGCAGTGGTCTTAGGCACTGCATTGCAGTGACACTAGAGATTCTGGGTTCGAGTCCAGGCTCTGTTGCAGCCTATGTGTTCTGACCATTGCTTCATGAGTCATCCTTTTGCAGATCAATTTGCTGTGTGAACCCACTGCTGCAGAGGAAATGTCTGTTGGTGCGATGTCTCTCTCCCACCACTAGGTGGAGATGGAGCTGTACCACTGGCCTGTACTGTACCATAGTACATGAGGAAGGAAACCTGTTGGGTCACAATGATATAGAGATATGATCGCAAGCTACTCTGTTGGAACAACTGACAATGTTGTTCTATTCAGCATGAACTAGAGATTCCAGGTGTATAAAATAAGTCAATTTGACTAAAAGCGGTCTCTCCTTAGTTCACAATACAGTGTGACTTAACACTACAAACTACACTCCAGGCCTCAGCTTTTTTTTCATAACCTTTTTACACACATTCCATTTTTGTATGGCTGTTTCACATGACCTTTCAGTCAGCCTGAGGCCTTTGTGGAAGATGGAGGTCAGGACGGGTTCAGCTCTGTCCCTGCCGAGAGCCCAGTGTGTAAGGATCGAGAGACACACCTGTGCACACACACACAGTGCTCCTAACCTACTGTCACTAATATCACCACTGACATTAGTACGGTACCCCTTGGGCTCTGCTCATTGAGGAGGTATTCCCAACAACTGGGTTAGTTTGTGTGATGCTTGTGTGAACACAGGATAAGCTAGCCCAGGGACAGTCTTAGCCTGGGGCTAAGAACCATGCAGTGTGAAAAGGCCTCCTATGTCTCAGAGAGAGGACAGCAGATTGTAGCTTAGTGCTAATAGCTACCGATGTCATTCCGAGGATGTGAATGAATGCAGCACCTGCAGTGTTACTGTGAAGAAAGAATTCTAGTGGTTAATTACATGGGCCTACAGGAAGTAGGCACAATGTTACCAAAGACAGTAATTTGTACCATCAGTGGGTAGTGGAGGACTTCATTTCCCACAAAGCATTGTGGCTTTCTTCTCAAACTGTGTTTTGAAGTGCAGTTGTGAGCAATGTTCCCTCTAAACTGCATGCGGACGCGCAGTCCCCCGAGACTGTCGCGCAGCTCCCTGGGACTGCCGTGCAGAAGAAATATCAGCCAACAGAGAGAAGCACAAGATTGAACTTCACTCAACTTTCTAGAGCACTGCAGCAGTAATGAATGATGTAATAAGCACTGCAGCAGTAATGAATGATGTAATAAGCACTGCAGCAGTAATGAATGATGTAATAAGCACTGCAACAGTAATGAATGACGTAATAAGCACTGCAGCAGTAATGAATGACGTAATAAGCACTGCAGCAGTAATGAATGACGTAATAAGCACTGCAGCAGTAATGAATGATGTAATAAGCACTGCAGCAGTAATGAATGATGTAATAAGCACTGCAGCAGTAATGAATGATGTAATAAGCACTGCAGCAGTAATGAATGATGTAATAAGCACTGCAGCAGTAATGAATGATGTAATAAGCACTGCAGCAGTAATGAATGAGTAGGAAAGTGCATCTATAGGCTTGCGTTGCTGTTATTATTAACGGCTTGGGTTTTTCTAATATCGAAGGAATATTTCACTTTCTCTGTTCATAGGAATAACAACATGAATTTGTGTACAAGGCAGAAATAATGCGGTGTGACTCGAGTTTCGCCATCAGCTGAGATCAAAACAAGAGCTGCATGTAGCCACGTGTGCACATTTTGTTCATATCCTTTGCTAGCTAGTGAGTTATTAGCCTAGTTATAGATCATTTGTAGTCAGCAATAGGGGAGTGATTGCTTCCTACAAAAGCACAAAAAAATTAAGACAGGTAGAGCTTTTTTTTGTCCTAAAGGGGCAGTGTTGTATTTTAAGAGAGGCTTGAATGAGCTATGTAGCCAATAGGTAGCATAATTTGTCAGATTTTCTGTAATAATGGTATGGGAATAATCATGCATTTTATTGGTGGTTTCTTGCTTCAAACACAACATTTTCAGTCACCTCATTCTCTGAAGGACAAGTGGATAAACAGGTTAATGTCAATGCCCTGCATGTTTTCTTTTTTTAAGTCTCATTGAATATAGACCTACATTGAACACCACACATTGGCTGCTACTGTAGGCTGAATAATAGAACAGCCATTTCCATGTTAAAATCTTATGTGATGCATTTTCTCCATCGTTTTTTATGTGAGGCCACTCTGGTAGGCCTACATTATGATCAAATAGCCACTCTAGCCTACTTGGCCACTTAAAACTACAATTTAAAGTGGTTACAGCCTCAGTGTTCACAGTAAACACGCACTAGAAGATGCACAGATGTTTCACAATGTTCAAGTTTGCGCTCAGCAGAAAAATATTAGAGGGAACATTGGTTGTGACCACAATGAATTACTCTCACAGTAGGAATAAGAAGTAACCCGGCCCCAGACCTTGCAAGCCGGAGTTGTGCACCTCTGCAATACTGTTCTTTACTCCAGTGTTTGCTTGTGTGCGTGTGCGTGTTAGGGTTGAAACGCTACGTGTATTCGTATTGAACCGTTCAGTATAGGGTCCACGGTTCGGTATGCACTGCGAACCGAACAATACATTAATCATAACTAGGAAAATATATATATACACATTTCATTGTAAAAAAAATATTATTGCATAAACTTCTCTAGGATAGGGGGCAGCATTTTCACGTTTGGATGAAAAGCATACCCAAATTCAACGACCAGCTACTCATCCCCAGAAGATGAAATATGCATATTATTAGTAGATTTGGATAGAAAACACTCGGAAGTTTCTAAAACTGTTTGAATCATGTCTGTGAGTATTACAGAACTTATTTAGCAGGCGAAACCCCGAGGACAAATCCAGATTTCTAATTGACCTTCTTGCAGTTCCTACCACTTCCACTGGATGTCAACAGTCTTTAGAAATTGGGTTTTTTCCTTTGTGTAATGAAGAAGTACGGCCATCTTGAACGAGGGTCACTTGAAGTGTACTGTTTGTTAGAGGCGCATGACCAGAAAGCTAGCTACAGTTTGTTTTAATCCTGTATTGAACACAGATCATCCCGTCTTCAATTTTATTGATTATTTATGTAAAAAAATACCTAAAGTTGTATTACAAAAGTAGTTTGAAATGTTTTGGCAAGGTTTACAGGTAACTTTTGAGATATTTTGTAGTCACGTGGCACAAGTTGGAACCAGTGTTTTTCTGGATCAAACGCGCCAAATAAATTGACATTTTGGATATATATCGACAGAATTAATTGAACAAAAAGGACCATTTGTGATGTTTATGGGACATATTGGAGTGCCAACAACAGAAGCTTGTCAAAGGTAAGGCATGAATTATATTTTTATTTCTGCGTTTTGTGTCGCGCCTGCAGGGTTGAAATATGATTCTCTCTCTTTGTTTACTCTGTTGCTATCCTCAGATAATAGCATCGTTTGCTTTCGCCGAAAATACTATTTGAATTCTGACATTTTGGCTGGATTCACAACCAGTGTAGCTTTAATTTGGTATTTTTCATGTGTGATTTAATGAAAGTTTGATTTTTATAGTAATTTATTTGAATTTGGCCCTCTGCATTTTTTCTGGCTTTTGGCCAAGTGAGACAGTAGCGTCCCGCCCAAACTCAGATTTTTGGATATAAATATGAACTTTACCGAACAAAACATACATGTATTGTGTAACATGAAGTCCTATGAGTGTCATCTGATGAAGATCATCAAAGGTTAGTGATTAATTTTATCTCTATTTCGGCTTTTTGTTACTCCTCTCTTTGGCTGGAAAAATGGGTGTATTTTTCTGTGACTTGGTTCTGACCTAACAATCGTTTGGTGTGCTTTCGTCGTAAAGCCTATTTGAATTCTGACATGTTGGCTGGATTCACAACAAGTGTAGCTTTAATTTGGTATCTTTCATGTGTGATTTCATGAAAGCTTGATTTTTATAGTAATTTATTTGAATTTGCGCTCTGCATTTTTACTGGCTTTTGGCCAAGTGGGACGTTAGTGTCCCACATATCCCAGAGAAGTTAACGTGGGAAAAATATCGACATAGTAATGAAGTTGTCTTTTTTTAACTTGAGAGCGAGTTGTCAGAAATGCGATCTGTTGCTCTAACAACATACAGTTGGACGTCTAGAGCTACCTTACTGTAAGGCTCATTTCATTACGGCAGAGTGGGAGATAAAAAGCCATGTCCTTCAAACACGTCCCATTGAGAGTAGTCACACCAGTGTAAACTTGGGGGAAGAGCTATGGGAAGTAGTTGCAGTGTTGAAGTAGGATAGGGATAATGTAATGATTCCTGTGACCACTGACAACGCTAGAAATACTGCAAACGCTGTTGCACTAGCTGTACTGGGGCCACAGAGCGGATGCTTTGCTCACGTTATTAATCTAGCATCTCAAAAAGCAATGTCAGTGAATCCAATCTCTCGCCTCCTAGCAAAGATCAGGAAAATGGTATCCTTCTTTCATAAAAGCACAACTTCTGCACGTGTTTTCAAGACAAAACAGGAGATGCTGGAGCTGCCAAACCACAAACTAATCCAAGATGTCCCTACTAGATGCAATTCAAGCCATGACATGGTTGAGAGATACCTTGAGCAGAAAGTTGCGGTGTATTCTACACTGACTGATCAAGCTGTGAGGAAGAATGTCAAAAATATTGTGACTTAGTCTGAAAATGACAAACAAGCAGAGGAAGTTATCAAAGTGTGCAAACCTCTCAAAACAGTCACAACACTGATCTGCACTGAGAACATTCCATCAGTTTCCATGGTCCTGCCTATGAAAACAATTATCCTGAAATCAATGGTGGCATCTTTGAAATTAACCAGTTAAGCTAGTTGAGAACAAGTTCTCATTTACAACTGCGACCTGGCCAGAATAAAGCAAAGCAGTGCGACAGAAACAACAACACAGAGTTACACATGGAATAAACAAGTGCACAGTCAACACAACAGAAAAAAAGAAAGTCTATATACAGTGTGTGCAAATGGCATGAGGTGGTAAAGCAATAAATAGGCCATAGTAGCAAAGTAATTACAATTTAGCAGATTAACATGTGATAGATGAGCAGATGATGGTGTGTAAGTAGTGATACTGGTGTGCAAAAGAGCAGTAATGTAAATAAAAACAATATGGGGATGAGGTAGGTAGATTGCGTGGGCTATTTACAGATGAACTATGAACAGCTGCAGCGATCGGTTAGCTGCTCAGATAGCTGATGTTTAAAGTTAGTGAGGGAGATATAAGTCTCCAACTTCAGCGATATTTGCAACTCGCTCCAGTCACTGGCAGCAGAGAACTGGACAGAAAGGAAGGCCAAAGGAGGTCTTGGCTTTGGGGATGACCCGTGACATATACCTGCTGGAGCGCGTGCTACGGGTGGGTGTTGTTATCGTAACCAGTGAGCTGAGATAAGGTGGAGCTTTACCTAGCATAGACTTATAGAGGACATGGAGCCAATGGGTCTGGCGACGAATATGTAGCGACGGCCAGCCGACGAGAGCATACAGCCAACGAGAGCAGCCGACGAGAGCATATGCAGTGTTGGGTGGTATAAGGCACTTTGGTAACAAAACGGATGGGACTGTGATAGCAAATTAGATTTAGTCTGAGTAGAGTATTGGAAGCCATTTTGTAGATGACATCGCCGAAGTCGAGCATCGGTAGGATAGTCATTTTTACGAGGGTAAGTTTGGCGGCGTGAGTGAAGGAGGCTTTGTTGCGAAATAGAAGTGATCTGTTTGTTAACTTGGCTTTCGAAGATTTTAGAAAGGCAGGGCAGGATGGATATAGGTCTGTAACAACAGTTTGGGTCTAGAATGTTACCCCC
The DNA here is from genome assembly GCF_016432855.1 of Salvelinus namaycush. NCBI lineage: Eukaryota > Metazoa > Chordata > Actinopteri > Salmoniformes > Salmonidae > Salvelinus > Salvelinus namaycush. Next base: position 31,589,498 of record NC_052309.1, on the reverse strand, counting down.
TTTGAAGAGGGGGATGACCGCAGCAGCTTTCCAATCTTCAGGGATCCCGGATGAAACGAAAGAGAGGTTGAACAGACTGGTAATAGGGGTTGCAACAATGGCGGCAGATAATTTTAGAAAGAGAGGGTCCAGATTGTCTAGCCCAGCTGATTTGTACGGGTCCAGGTTTTGCAGCTCTTTCAGAACATCTGCGATCTGGCCCCTCGATTAGCTGCGAGGGGTGCGGAGCTGTTGACCGGGGTTGGGGTAGCCAGGAGGAAAGCTTGGTCAGCCGTAGAGAAATGCTTATTGAAATGTTCGATTATCATGAATTTATCGGTGGTGACCGTGTTCGCCTAGCCTCAGTGCAGTGGGCAGCTGGGAGGAGGTGCTCTTGTTCTCCATGGACTTTACAGTGTCCCAAAACTTTTTGGAGTTAGAGCTACAGGATGCAAATTTCTGTTTGAAAAAGCTAGCCTTTCATTCCTAACTGACTGTGTGTATTGGTTCCTGACTTCCCTGAACAGTTGCATATCGCGGGGACTATTCGATGCTATTGCAGTCCGCCACAGGATGTTTTTGTGCTGGTCGAGGTCAGTAAGGTCTGGAGTGAACCAAGGGCTATATCTGTTCTTAGTTCTACATTTTTTGAAAGGGGCATGCTTATTTAAGATGGTGAGGAAATTACTGTCAAAGAACGATCAGGCATCCTCGACTGACGGGATAAGGTCAATATCCTTCCAGGATACCTGGGCCAGGTCGATTAGAAAGGCCTGCTCGCAGAAATGTTTTAGAGAGCGTTTGACAGTGATGAGGGGTGGTCGTTTGACCGCGGACCATAGAGGATGCAGTCAATGAGGCATATTGGAGGTGTATTTGGAGGGCAATAATATATAATATCTAGGAGGGTGCCCATGTTTACGGATTTAGGGTTGTACCTGGTGGTTTCCTTGATAATTTGTGTGAGATTGAGGGCATCTTAGATTGTAGGACTGCTGGAGTGTTAAGCATATCCCAGTTTAGGTCACCTAACAGAACGAACTCTGAAGATAGATGGGGGGCAATCAATTCACATATGGTGTCCAGGGCACAGCTAGGAGCTGAGGGGGGTCTATAACAGGCGGCAACAGTGAGAGACTTATTTCTGGAGAGATTCATTTTTTAAATTAGAAGCTCGAACTGTTTGGGCATAGACCTGGAAAGTATGACAGAACTTTGCAAGCCATCTCTGCAGTAGATTGCAACTCCTCCCCCTTTGGCAGTTCTATCTTGATGGAAAATGTTGTAGTTGGGTATGGAAATCTCAGAATTTTTGGTGGCCTTCCTAAGCCAGGATTCATAGACGGCTAGGATATCAGGGTTGGCGGAGTGTACTAAAGCAGTGAGTTAAACAAACTTAGGGAGGAGGCTTCTGATGTTAACATGCATGAAACCAAGGCTTTTTCGATTACAGAAGTCAACAAATGAGAGTGCCTGGGGACACACAGGGCCTGGGTTAGCCTCCACATCACCCGAGGAACAGAGGAGGAATAGGATGAGGGTACGGCTAAAGGCTAGCAAAACTGGTCGTCTAGTGCGTTGGGGACAGAGAATAAAAGGAGCAGATTTCTGGGCGTGGTAGAATATATTCAGGGCATAATGTGCAGACAGGGGTATGGTGGGCTGCGGGTACAGTGGAGGTAAGCCCAGGCACTGAGTGATGATAAGAGAGGTTGCATCTATGGATATGCTGGTTATACTGGGTGAGGTCACCGCATGTGTGGGAGGTGGGACAAAGGACATATCCAAGGCATGTACAGTGGGACTAGGGGCTCCGCAGTAAACTAAAACAATGATAATTATCCTAAACAACAGTATACAAGGCATATTGACATTTGAGAGAGACATAAAGCGAGGCATAAAGCAATCACAGGTGTTGATTGGGAGAGCTAGCTAAGTCAACAACGGGTAAGACAACAACAGCTAATCATCAACAACAGGTAAAATGGCGATGAATGGGCAGAGAGGATCGGTTAACTACACACGGGGGCTGAGTTCGGGGCTAGGCCGACAGATAAACAAAGGTAAATAAAGTGGAGTACCGTGATAAATGAACAGTCCAGCAGGCATCAGCTATGTAGCCAAGTGATCATAGGGTCCAGTGTACAGCAATAGATGAAAAAGGGAAGCCGCTAGGTAGTCGTTACTACGCTAGCACGCAGGAGACACGGCGTTTAAAGTTAGCTGTCCGGGTTAAGTAGAAGCGTCTGCTCCGTCATCCGGCAAAGGCCGGTTGAAGGCACAGCTGATGGAATTACGTCTGCGGAACAGTCGTGGTGGTACGGCGGGACGCCATGTCGACGAAGGGACCGGGCCAGATGGCGAAAGAGCTATTGAAGTTGTTGTAATTTCGTTTGCTAGCCGGGAGAGGCGCCTGGCTCAGGGCTAGCTTCAGGGCTGGGTCACTCAGTGGCAGCTAGCTAGCTGTGATGATCAATGGTCCAGGGTTTACGGGAGAAATCTGGCGTTGTAGTGGAGAAAAACAGTCCGAGGCTGGCAGGTATTATCCAGGCTAAAAAAACATCTGGTGCCTGAGCAGAGGTTAAAGGCCGCTAGCAGTGGCTAACAATGACTAAATAGCTAGTAACTTAACTAATTAGCTGGCTACCTTCTGATGAAAGTTTTGGCTATAGGGTCTAAGAAAAATTGCGGATTCGTGTCACTGAGTGAGGCGGGTTACCGGAAGGTATATTTAATTTAAAAATGGAAAAAGAGACTGAAAAATAAATTGGAATATATACAGAAAAGATGAAAAATACAAAAAGTAAGTGATAGGACAACAAACCACGTCTGGACTGCTACGCCATCTTCATCTGATGAAGATGAACCCGCAGTAAGGGGTGTCAAGACTGCTATCAGAGTTAACCTGGAGCCTAGATATGCTGGCCCCGGTGTCAAAGACTTCTTACACAAGAGCACTGCTTTGGACCCCCGGTTCAAGTCCCTACTGCACCTGGATGCTGCTGCTCGTCTGAGAGTCTACAATGAAATCACAGCAGAGATTGTGACCAATATTTAACAGGTATTTTATTTATTTTGTTAATGTGACATTTATTAATTAGTGATTTAACAATTAATTATAAAACAGTAATTGTAATTGTCATAATAGTGTCTGATATTTCTAACAAGAAATCATATTTTTAAAGCCACTTCAGAGATAGTAATTTATCTAATTTAATTCTGCAGGGTCAAGCCACAGATACCACAGGAGCCAACCCCTCTCAAGAGACGGCAGACAACAGGGGTTCTCCTCCAGAAAAGAAGTCTGCCATGGCTGAGCTTTTTGGGGGGGTTGTTCACGACCCAGGAGCAGGGAACCAAGTCAAAGGTCAAGGTCATAGAGGAGGAGGTGACCTCATACAGGGAAGTGGAATGTATTCCCCGGATGCTGATCCACTTACATGGTGGAAGACCAAAGAGTTAATATACCCTCATGTTGCCATGTTAGCAAGGCACTACCTGGCTGTGCCTGGGACCTCTGTCCCTAGCGAGAGGGTATTCTCCACAGCAGCTGACATTGTCACAGCAAGCCGATCTGTGCTCACTGCAGATAATGCGGATAGACTAATCTTCTTAAAGAAAAACTTGAAAATCTGATAAAAATGTTTATATTTTTTTCAAGTAACCAGTCTTAAGTGGTCCTATTTTGTTTAAGGCACTGCTATGTGACTTAATTTTGATATATGCTGCTGGACTATGCACTCTTGTTGAAATTCTGTTTTAAATTACTATTTTATTTCATGTTATAAGGCAGGCACTGCTGTTTTTTTTGTCCCTTTGTTTCCATATGCTCCTGGGAATTCAAGCTACCCATGTTTACTATTATAATAAATGGAAAATACCGAACTGTGACGCCACCATATCGTACTGAACCATGAGTTTTGTGAACTGTTTCACCCCTAGTGTCTGTGCGTAAACGCGTGTGTACGGGACTCACCCCGGGCAGCAGGTCCTCTGGTGGGACGGGGGAGATGGCCTCTCCATCAGGGCCGCATGCACACAGGCTGGGGGAGATGGTGGGGGACTCGTCTATGAAGGGCATGGTCTCTGAACCGTCCTGACTCTTACGATCCTCTGCTGCATCACCGTCATACCCGTCTGTGTTATAGTTGAAATCTGAAGGAGAGAGAGGAGAGGGGTTAGGATACAGTGTATAAAGAATGATGGGAAACACAGACCCATGTTGAAGAGAGAGTAAGATGGAGAGGGTGGGGGAAGAGAGTGAGAGGGTGAGGGGAGAGAGCGAGAGAGAGGGTGGGGGGAGAGAGCGAGAGAGAGGGTGGGGGGAGAGAGCGAGAGAGAGGGTGGGGGGAAGAGAGTGAGAGGGTGGGGGAGAGAGAGGGTGGGGGGTGGACAATGAGAGCGAAAAGGGAACTAATGTGGGAAATGTGTAGGCTGGACATTCTGGACAAGATAGATTGAACCTGTCCCACAACAAGCTGGACACAGCTGAATGAATACTGTAGTGCAAAAACTAGTATGTTATCCAGGGCTATAGGCTACTACAGAAGAACTACTACAATACAGAGCAGCTGTGGCATTACTAGATAATGCCATTGCTGAGGATACTTGAATAAGCACAAAAGCACATATAGTACCAGTCAAAGGTTTCAGCACACCTACTCATTCAAGGGTATTTATTTTTACTATTTTCTACATTGTAGAATAATAGTGAAGACATCAAAACCATGAAATAACACATATGGAATCATGTAGGAAGCAAACAAGTATTTTGACATTCTTCAAAGTAGCCACCCTTTGCATTGCTGACAGCTTTGCACACTCTTGGCATTCTCTCAACCAGCTTCATGAGGTAGTTATCTGGAATATATTTCAATTAATAGGTGTGCCTTGTTAAAAGTTCATTTGTGGAATTTCTTTCCTTCTCAATGCATTTGAGCCAATCAGTGTTGTTGTGACATGGTAGGGGTGATATACAGAATATACTGTAGCCCTATTTTGTAAAAGACCAAGTCCATATTAATGGCAAGAACAGCTAAATAAGCAAAGATAAACGAGTGTCCATCATTACTTTAAGACATGAAGGTCAGTCAATCCAGAAAATTTCAAGGACTTTTAAGGTTTCTTCAAGTGCAGTCGCAAAAACCATCAAGCGCTATGATGAAACTGGCTCTTATGAGTACCGCCACAGGAAAGGAAGACCCAGAGTTACCTCTGCTGCAGAGGATAAGTTCATTCGACTTAACTGCTCCTCAGTTTACAGCCGAAATAAGTGCTTCACATAGTTCAAGTAACAGACACATCAACATCAACTGTTCAGAGGAGACTGTGAATCAGGCCTTCATGGTCAAACTGCTGCAAAGAAACCACTACTAAAGGACACCAATAAGAAGAAGAGACTTGCTTGTGCCAAGAAACACGAGCAATGGACATTAGACCGGTGGAAATCTGTCCTTTGGTCTGATGTCTAAATTTGAGATTTTTGGTACCAACAGCCGTGTCTTTGTGAGACGCAGAGTAGGTGAACGGATGATCTCCGCATGTGTGGTTCCCACCATGAAGCATGGAGGAGGTGGTGTGATGGTGCTTTGCTGGTGACACTGTCAGTGATTTATTTAGAATTCAAGGCACACTTAACCAGCATGGCTACAACAGCATTCTGCAGCCATCCCATCTGGTTTGCGCTTAGTGGGACTATCATTTGTTTTTCAACAGGACAATGACCCAACACACCTCCAGGCTGTGTAAGGGCTATTTGACCAAGAAGGAGATTGATGGAGTGCTGCATCAGATGACCTAGCCTCCACAATCACCCAACCTCAACCCAATTGAGCTGGTTTGGGATGAGTTGAACTGCAGAGTGAAGGAAAAGCAACCAATAACTGCTGAGCATATGTGGGAACTCCTTCAAGGCTGTTGGAAAAGCATTCCAGGTGAAGCTGGTTGAGAGAATGCCAAGAGTGTGCAAAGCTGTCATCAAGGCAAAGGGTGGCTACTTTGAAGAATCTCATATAAAATATATTTTGATTTGGTTAACACTTTTTTGGTTACTACATGATTCCATATGTGTTATTTCATAGTTTTGATGTCGTCACTATTATTCTACAATATAGAAAAGTCTAAATAAAGAAAAACCCTTGAATGAGTAGGTGTCCAAACTTTTGTCTGGTACTGTATATAACCAATGTACTGTTTTGTAAGATGTAACTAAGACAAAATGAAACAGACTGTGGGTATTGGGTGCCTACAATACCCAACTGTAGTGTGCGTAGGTCGCAAGCCCATAGTAAGTCAATAGAGCTAACTGGCTAGCTACTACTGTTATCTAGCCAAATAATTGTTAGCTAGCTACCCACGAAGAATTGACATCTACCTTGGATAACATTGGTTTTAGTTAATTTTTGCCTGTTATACTATCTGGTTAGCTACATTATTACGATTCACATGTAGCTAGCTGATAGTTACAGTATGAAGTAAAACATTTGCTTTCTGTATATCTTGTTTCATCTCTATTGCCATTGTCCTGGCTAGATGTAGGAAGGTTCAGTAAATGGGTAAGTCCATCTTCAGTCAATATGGCTACGTGGCTAGCTAGCTAGCCACAAAGAATTGACATCAACTCTACCGTGCATTACATTAGTTTTAGGTCATTTTTGCCTGTTAAAACTAGCTGGCTGGCTAGCTAGATTACAATGACTTGCATATATCTATCTGATAATTATGAAGTAATATGTTTGCTTAGAGTATATCTTGTTTCTTCTCTATTGTTGCCATTGTCCTGTCTGGAAGGTTCAGTGAATGGGGAGGTGCAGCGTGGGGTAATACAGTAGGGGGAGTGCTACTGCTTCTCAAATGTAATGTTTTGTGTGTTCTCCACACTCTCGTTCTCACAAGAACGTACTCAAGAGAATGTCCTCGGACAATGAGTGTGGAACATGGTAGTATGCATATTGAGAAACACCCTGTGTGTTCCCATGAATGTCTAGGCCCTTCAGCTAGAGAGACTCTGGCTAGAAAGCCTCTCTCCACAACACACAGTAGTATTGAAAGGATCTAGCTGTGATGACCAAATTGAAAATTAAAGCAGTGTCAGAGAGAATTTGAAATCCTCAGTGGCATATAGGCCTACATAGACAATAGAGGCCTAATATGAACCGGACCCAGAGGGGCGGGACCAACCCATCTGTCAGTCACTGACGTGGTTGACAACACAGCCAATGGACCACCCACCTGTCACTCAACTACCAGATCCTCCCCATACACCACAGGGGCTTGCCTGTGTTGCCATGCAACGCGTCATGCCATCTGTTTTGCTGGGTGACAAGGGCATGAGAGCCAGCTGACTGAGAACAGGGCTATAGAGACATTCTAACTGCAGCCATACGGCTTTACATGCTTTATTAAGCACTGCTTATTCAAAACATAAACCTTCTGTACATGACTGGTAATTCAGACTCATGTGAAGCCCTATGGACCCCTTTATATTCCACAGTGTAAATCTTAATACAGCATCATTGATTTGTAATAAAACGTGAGACCAGCAGCCTGTCATCGTTGCCAGTATTGGCTATTAAAATATTGCCATTGTGGTGTCTGGTAAGTAAAATATGTCAAGGAAAATCACATGACGGGGAGTTTACTGCTACCATCTCTTATGACCGAAAATAACTTCTGGACATCAGAACAGAGATTACTAACCTCGAACTGGAAGAAACTTTTTTCTTTAACGAGTCCGACAAGAAGGATATACTGCTTTCCCGGGAACAGGCCGAAATACCCGTCATTTGCGAGAAAAAAAGACAGAGAAAAAAGGGGCTGAGGTCGGGCTGCCTTCTGAGAATTCGTAGGCGAGCGAGTAAACTCCCACTGCCATCCGTTCTATTGGCCAACGTGCAATCATTGGAAAATAAAATCAATGACCTACGATCAAGATTATCCTACCAATGGGACTTCAAAACGAATATCTTATGTTTCACCAAGTCATGGCTGAACGACGACACGGATAATATAGAGCTGGTGATATTTTCCATGCACCGGCATAACAGAGAAGCTACATCTGGTAAGATGAGGGTTGGGGGTGTGTGTCTATTTGTCAACAACAGCTGGCGGGCGATGTCTAATATTAAAGAAGTCATGAGGTATTGCTCACCTGAGGTAGAGTACTTTATGATAAGCTGTAGACCACACTATCTACCAAGAGAGTTCTGATCTATATTATTCGTAGATGTCTACTTACCACCAAACTGATGCTGGCACTAAGACTGCACTCAAACAACTCTAATAAGGCCATAAGCAAACAAGAAAATGCTCCTCCAGAAGCGGCGCTCCTAGTGGCAGGGGACTTCAATGCAGGCAAACTTAAATCTGTTTTACCTCATTTCTACCAGCATGTAACATGTGCAACCAGAGGAAATAAAACTCTTGACCACCATTACTCCACACACAGCTCTTCCCCACCCTCCATTTGGAAAATCTTAGCATAATTATTCCTACTTAAAAGCAAAAACTAAAGCAGGAAGTACATGTGACTTGCTCAATACGGAAGTGGTCAGATGATACGGATGCTACGCTACAGGACTGTTTTGCTAGCACAGACTGGAATATGTTCCGGGATTCATCCAATGACTCTCTCTATACCATTTATATTTCATATACCTTTGACTATTGGATGTTTTTATAGGCACTGTAATATTGCCAGCCTAATCTCGGGAGTTGATAGGCTTGAACTCACAAACAGCGCTGTGCAGCAAGCATTGCTAAGAGCTGCTGGCAAATGCAGTAAAGTGCTATTTGAATGAATGCTTACGAGCCTGCTGCTGCCTACCACCGCTCAGTCAGACTGCTCAATCAAATATCAAATCATAGATTTAATTATAATAAACACAAGAAATACGAGCTTTTGGTCATTAATTTTGTCAAAACACGGAAACTATAATTTCAAAAACAAAACGTTTATTCTTTCAGTGAAATACGGAACCGTTACGTATTTTATCGAATGGGTGGCAACCCTAAGCCTAAATATTGCTGTTACATTGCACAACCTTCAATGTTTTGTCATAATTATGTAAAATTCTGGCAAATTAGTAAGCAATGAGCCAAGCTGCCCAAACTGCGGCATATACCCTGACTCTGCGTGCAATGAACGCAAGAGAAGTGACACAATTTGCCTAGTTAATATTGCCTGCTAACATGAATTTCTTTTAACTTCTTATGGCTGCAGGGGCAGTATTGAGTAGCTTGGATGAAAGGTGCACAGAGGTGCCCAGAGTAAACGGCCTGCTCCTATGTCATAGTTGCTAATATATGCATATTATTAGTAGTATTGGATAGCAAACACTCTGAAGTTTCTAAAACTGTTTGAATTATGTCTGTGAGTATAACAGAACTCATATGGCAGGCAAAAACCTGAGAAGTTCCACTTCCTGTTTGGAATTTATCTGGGGGTGCCAGATTTTCAACCAAGCTCTCATTGAAAATACAGAGAGATATGGATGGGTTTTCACTTCCTACGGCTTCCACTAGATGTCAACAGTCAATAGAACTTAGTCTGATGACTCTAATGTGAAGGGGGGCCGAAGGAGACAGGAATGAGTAATCACTTCCACGAGCTGATCACGCATTCACCATGCGCCTTCACATGAGTAGGACGTCCGTTCCATCTCTCAACTGAAGTCAATGTAGTTCTCCGGTTGGAACGTTATTCAAGATGTATGTTAACAACATTCTAAAGATTGATTCAGTACATCGTTTGACATGTTTCTACTGACTGTAACGGAACTTTTGGACATTTCGTCACGTTATAGTGGTCACGCTTTGTGACTTTGGTTAGGGCTTTTGGTAAACAATTCCAAAGTAGCTAATTGGACATAATTTAGAAATGTCCTTATTTTTTAATGAAAAGTACATTATTGTCCATTAAAATAACATCAAATTGATCAGAAATACAGTGTAGACATTGTTAATGTTGTAAATGACTATTATAGTTGGAAACGGCTGATTTCTTATGGAATATCTACATAGGCGTACAGAGGCCCATTATCAGCAACCATCACTCCTGTGTTCCAATGGCACGTTGTGTTAGCTAATCCAAATTGATCATTTTAAAAAGGCTAATTGATCATTAGAAAAACCTTTTGCAATTATGTTAGCACAGCTAAAAACTTGTGTCCTGATTAAAGAAGCAATAAAACTGGCCTTCTTTAGACTAGTTGAGTATCTGGAGCATCAGCATTTGTGGGTTCAATTACAGGCTCGAAATGGATAGAAACAAAGGATTTTCTTCTGAAACTTGTCAGTCTATTCTTGTTTTGAGAAATAAAGGCTATTCCATGCAAGAAATTGCCAAGACACTGAAGATCTCGTACAACGCTGTGTACTACTCCCTTCACAGAACAGTACAAACTGTCTCTAACCAGAATAGAAAGAGGAGTGGGAGGCCCCGGTGCACAACTGAGCAAGAGGACAAGTATATTAGAGTGTCTAGTTTGAGACAGACGCCTCACAAGTCCTCAACTGGCAGCTTCATTAAATAGTACCCGCAAAACACTAGTCTCAACATCAACAGTGAAGAGGCGACTCCGGGATGCTGGCCTTCTAGGCAGAGTTCTTCTATCCAGTGTCTGTTATTTTGCCCATCTTAATCTTTTCTTTTTATTGGCCAGTCTTAGATATGCTTTTTCTTTGCAACTCTGTCTAGGCCAGCATCCCGGAGTCGCCTCGTCACTGTTGACCTTGAGACTGGTGTTTTGAGGGTACTATTTAATGAAGCTGCCAGTTGAGGACTTGTGCGGCGTCTGTTTCTCAAACTAGACACTCTAATGTACTTCCTCTTGCTGAAGTGTGTAGCGCGTAAAATGTGTCTGTCCTCAGTTGCAACACTCACCACAGAGTTCCAGATTGCCTCTGGAAGCAACATCAGCACAAGGACTGTTCGTTGGGAGCTTCATGAAATGGGTTTCCATAGCCGAGCAGCTGCACTCATGCCTAATATCACCTTGCGCAATGCCAAGCGTCGGCTAGAGTGGTGTAAAGCTCGCCGCCATTGGACACTGGAGCAGTGGAAAAATGTTCTCTGGAGCAATGAATCACGCTTCACCATCTGGCAGTACGACGGACAAATCTGGGTTTGGCGGATGCCAGGGGACTGCTACCTGCCCCAATGCCATGTGCCAACTGTAAAGTTTGGTGCAGGAAGAATAATGGTCTGGAGCGGTTTTTCATGGTTCAGGCTCCTTAGTTCCAGTGAAGGGAAATATTAATGCTAGAACATACAAAGACATTCAAGACAATTCTGTGCTTCCAACTTTGTAGCAACAGTTTGACAATGCCCCCGTGCACAAAGCAGGGTCCATACAGAAATGGTTTGTCAAGATCGGTGTGGAAGAACTTGACTAGCCTGCACAGAGCCCTGACCTCAACCCCATCGAACTCCTTTGGGATGAATTGGAACACCGACGGTGAGCCATGCCTAAATCACCCAACATCAGTTCCCAACCTCACTTTTTTTTCCTTTTTTTAAATTGTATTTCACCTTTATTTAGCCAACAAGTTCTCATTTGCAACTGCGATCTGGCCAAGATAAAGCATAGCAATTCGACACATACAACAACACAGGGTTACACATGGAATAAACAAAACATACAGTCAATAATACAGTAGGAAAAAATGCTCTAATGCTCGTGGCTGAATGGAAGCAAGTGCCCGCAGCAATGTTCCAAAATCTAGTGGAAAGCCTTCCGGGAAGAGTGGAGGGGGGACCAACTCCATATTAATAGCCATGATTTTGGAATGAGATTTGAGGTGTCAGCAGTTTTGGTCATGTAGTGTACATAATCCTATCGTTATGTTACGAAGTTACAGTCTAAAGCTTTTATTACATAGCCCAAATGTATTCTCTTTCCTTATATTATCTACAGAGTTAGAGGCCTGCATGCTTGGGAGAGAATCACCATATCATCAGACAGAGCTACATGAAGATGGAGAATGGATAACGGCCTCAAAGATAAATAGATAGCCTAACACTCCTCTTAAGACAGTCAAACATTCCCAACAAACTGTCCCAACATTCCTTGCTTTTCCATAATTCCCAGTTGGAAGATTCACAGAATAAGCTGAAAATCCAGTCTAACTAGTGGACTGCCACCTCCTACCCATCATGGTGTATCCAGTGGGAGGGGGTTGAGGGGATCTAACACGGGGAATGGGGTGAATGTAGGTCAGCCAGTGGGCCTCTGCTCTCTCTCTCTCACTACACTGCCTGCAGCTCTCCAACACACACAAACACGCTGGCCTTTACTGTCGGTCTCCACTGCTCTCCGTTTATAGGTTTGCCGGTCTGTCTGTGTTTCTATCTATGTGTTCCCATTTGCATGTTCTTTGCACACACTGTGTGTGTGTGTGTGTTCCTTTGTGCCTGTGCCTGTGTGTGTCTATCCGTGTGTGCTTGTTTGTGTCTGTGCGCGCGTCTGTGTTTCTATCTGTGTGTGGCAGTTTCTGCAGGTGTGTTAGTGCTGAGCGATTAACTGAAATGTCTGTTCTTTTTCGGTTCTTAAACTACTCTGAACAAAAATATAAATGCTACATGTTAAGTGTTGGTCCCATGTTTCATGAGCTGAAATAAAAGATGACATTTTCCATTAATTCTGTGCACACATTTGTTTACATCCCTGTTAGTAAGCATTTGATCCTTAGTCAAGACAATCCATCCACCAGACAGATGTGACATATCAAGAAGCAGCATGATCGTTACACAGGTGCACCTTGTGCCGGGGACAATAAAAAGCCACTCTAAAATGTGCAGATTTATCACAACACAATGTCACAGATGTCAAGTTTTGAGGGAGCATGCAATTGGCCCACCAGAGCTGTTGCCAGAGATTTTAATGTTCATTTCCATACCATAAGCTGCCTCTGTCATTTTAGAACATTTGGCAGTACGTCCAACCGGCCTCACAACCGCAGACCACGGGTATGACGTTGTGTGGGCTAGCGGTTTGCTGATGGCAACGTTGTGAACAGAGTGCCCCATGGTGGTGGTGGGGTTTTGGTATGGGCAGGCATATTTGGTATGGGCAGGCATTTCCTTACATGAACTAACTCAGCAACATTTTTGAAATTGTTGCATGTTGCGTTTATATATTTTTTCAGAATAATTGACCAATGTCAATTCAATTATTTGACTTTCATTTAGTTTTTTTCTGTGAGCTCAACGCGCACATTGCACAGTTTCTCTAGAGAAATCAGATCCAGGCTTAACTCTGATTTAGTAGGGAGTTGTAGTTTCCAACAGGACAATATTCCACATAATTACCACGTTGTATGTGCTAAACTAACGACAATGACCATAATCCATTGCGCATCTACTTGTCCGGTCTGTTTTTTTTTATGCCTGCTACGGAAGAGACACAAGAATGCGAGAATGTGAGATGATACAGAGAGCAGCTGTTACTTTGCGAGATATCTCTGACTTAGATCATGTATTTCCAGGTAGCGGTCCACTCTCCCAACTCCGTCCGGCTTTCAACTTACTCTTGAAAGTTGTAATAGTAGAATGCACAAGGTGCAATTTCAAAAATGAGATAGTACATCATCAGTTTTCCTCGTCACGTCAGTCATTGCATACCTTAGAGAGCTATTTATCATTTGTAAGTAATGTCCAGATCAACTCGTCCATGTCAGCTAATGTTTTTTAGTTTGTTTTTTTAGTCCATAGATTTTGTTGTAATGTTTGTGTCCCCCAAATATCACATGAACACACATTAGACATGGCAAAATGTATAGAATTGCAAGAACATTAGCTTTATAACTGCACAATTCTCTGCACCCCATGACAAAATATGTAGAATTATAGGAAATTGAGCTTCTTTTTTTCTCTCCACCAACAAGAGGGGTGTGAACAGTTTGTCATTAACAGTGCTTGTGCCCATAGAAATAGACGTGGGGGGGCGCGGGATGTTCCCCAATGCTGGAAGGGGGGCCTGGGTGAAAAAGCTTGGAAACCCCTGATCTGTGATTGATAGTTGGTATTCAGCAGTCATAAAAGTATGCCTTATTTACTTTGAAGAACTACAAAATAGTGATTTTGTCAGACAGCAGAGACAGCAGCTCTATGGAGATGCGAGGATGACTTGGAATTAAATAATAAAGTCACCAAATAAAAAAAATGTAATAGACTAATATAATATTTAAATTATTGTGTAAAGTGGATAAATTATGGTTAATAAGTGAGCCGTAATGGGAAGTCACTACCATCATGGGACTTTCACTAATTGTTTTATTCTGTGTTGTTACAGCATTCAACCCACATATTGCATAGTGCATTTAATGTAAAAATAAATCGTTTAGAACCGAAACAACCTCAAAAAGCACTAATCGCTCTGCACTAGCATGTGTCTGTGTGACTTTTATATGTCTCAATGTAAGTTAGTCAGCATGAGTACATGATGTGTGAGTGTGGAAGTGGTCACAATCATCACCTGTTTAACTGATTATCCTAATTAGGCATGTGTAGCTGTGACAGACAGACAGGGCTAACCTAGAAATGCCTGTCTGCCTGACTGCCTGGGAAACACTCATTAAGAGGCTTCTTCATTAAGGAAAAATTAAGTGTACAACTGTGACCAGTTCCCAGAAAGGCTCTGTGTGCGTACGTCTGGCACTGCTCTGCATTCAGATAAAACATACAGGCTTCCGGACTCCCGAGTGGCGCAGCGGTGTAAGGCACCGCATTGCAGTGCTAGAGGCGTCACTACAGACCTGGGTTCGATCCCGGGCTATGTCACAACCGGCCATGATCAGGAGTCCCATAGGGCGACGCACAATTGGCCCAGCGTCATCCGGGTTAGGGGAGGGGGCAGGGGGGCTTTACTTGGCTCAACGCGCTCTAGCGACTCCTTGTGGCTGACCTCGGGCGCCTGCAGGCTGACCTCGGTCGTCAGGTGATCAGCGTTTCCTCCGACACATTGGTGCAGCTGGCTTCCGGGTTAAGTGGGTGGGTGTTAAGAAGCGCGGTTTGGCGGGTCATGTTCCGGAGGACGCATGACTCAACCGTCGCCTCTACCGAGCCTGTTGGGGAGTTGCAGCGATGAGACAAGATCGAAATTGGGGAGAAAAGGAAGTGTAGTAGGTCAAGGAGATAAAGACGTCCTCCATAAACAACCATAAAGTCCCAGTAAACACTGAGCTGGTGCATCACTAATTCATTGTATGGTAAAGGCCAGAGGGAAAGGCCACAGAGAGAGACTGGCCTTTATCTGAATTGATGGACTACTAAAACAACAGGGCAGAGAGGTGCTAGAAACAGAGCTGGTTGAAGCACTGCACTGAAAGAGACAACTCTGAAACCAACACACATTGTAGAGCTAGGCTAACTAATAAAAACACATTTGGTGAACAGTAGTACCATTCCTAAAGAGAATCCCAGTCCAGAGCAGTCATCATGTTAAATTACTTCAGGAGCTTCAACAGAGACATGAATCCAACTAACTAAAAGGAGAAAACACATCGCACCAAATGACAGTCTGCCGTTTGTCTACGTTCGATCGCTTGCTGAAGGAGCGGTGGGTTTTAGGGACCACCCTGTCGGTGGGCGTCTGACTGCTGAATTCGCCCATTTCTACATGTAGAGTCTGTTTGCAAATGATGGGCGGCAAACGCAACCGGTGTGTCCGTGCCTTAAGTCCATAAGATCCTGGTCCGACTGTGCCAATGATGCCGGAGTGCCCATATTGTGTTATTACTGAGGCAGAATGTACTTACTGTTTACTCAAGCAATAGATCTGTTGTCTACTCAAACTGAATATCTACTCTAAAGCTTACTGAGGCATTCTCCAACTATTCTGATTTATGATCATCTTGCAACAGCAGTTGTGTTCAGAACATCATAAAATGTGCATCCCTCATTCTAGACATTCCTCACAAGAATGACAAAGTGTAAGCATATTAGTTTCATTTTCAACAGTTAATTTCAATTAATTTCAACACAAGGGGAGAAATAGCCTCAAAAACCCATTTTGTATATACAGTGAGAGGCCATTCTCTGTAGGCTAACATAGCAAGGAGGCTGTGTGTGAAATTCAGGAAGAGGAGGAAGAGAGTCAATAATCGTAGCGCTCTGTGTGCGTTAACAAATTACAAATGCAAACAGGGAAGAGGAAGACAGGTGGAGCGTGTAAAATTTGTACCTTTCTAGTGAAGAGAGAGAGAAGTGATAAGCCTATGGCCTACCTTTGCACTTTATACAAGCAAAATACCATTTACAGAAGGCAGCTGTGCAATGAGTGGTGAAAACTGAAAACGGGTCAGTTCACTTAACACAGGCCCTGGCCCCTTCCCCAAGCTCCACTAGTGCTCAGTGGTAAAAGCTGTCTTCCCAAAGGACACACACACACACACACACACACAAACAAACATCCTCTTGCTCTCTCTCACACACACACACACAAAGTACACACTCCAATCAGCTAATGCTTTCTGACAATCGAATCTCCCCCATTGCCAACACGCACAAAATCAATAGTCTCCTATGTCTGTCAGTCGGTCAATGAGGGATTCTCCAGTTGAGCGGCGACATACTTACCCAGGCAAGTCTAACCTGCGATTACTTTTCAATGGAGTAGATAAGTACTACCCCTGAGACTGACGGGTTTAGATGGGCCACCTTTAACATGAACGACACACAACTGACATGCTATTACATGACAACGTCACGTAAGAGGATCAACTCTCCCAACTGAAGATGGAAATTCTATAGAGATATCAGACAGGTCCATAATTTATGGCACCCTTCATGGAAATTAGTTAAAATGTATAAAATAAATCATACAAATACTGATCAATATCGTATGCAATTATTTTTTTAAATGTTATATTTTATACTAATATAATTGCTCAGAGAAATAGATTTTGTTTAACAAGTAATACAAAAAAACTAAGATATGGGTACTGGGGCCCTTGTTAAGTACCAAGACATTCACCCAAGACAATAACTCTAAGCACTAATCAAAATCCACAAAGAAATGGTTAATTGATCACAAAATCAATATTTTTTCCAATGGCCATCTCAGTCTCCAGACATGAATCCAATTGGAAACCTGTGGTTTGAACTGAACAGAGCAGTCCATAAGAGCAGACGAAGGATATCAAGAATCTGGAAAGATAATGTATGGAGGCGTAATGGTCCAAGATCCCTCTCCATGTGTTCTCCAATCTCATGAAACATTTTAGAAAAAGGCTCAGTGTCTTTATCCTCGCAGGGGGAGGGTGCTAGAGTATTGAAAACAAGTATTGAAAACAAGCCAATAATTTTGACCTCTGTCTTTGAAGAATAAAATAAATATTACTTGTTAAAGAAAAAAATCTTTGAGCAATTGTATTAGTATAAAATAATATAAGTAAAAACATTTTTTTTTTGCATACAATATAGCTCAGTATTTGTATTTTTTATTTTTTACAGACTTTTTTGCTAATCTTTATCAAGGGTGCCAATAATTATGGACCTGACCGTACACAAGGGTCACAAATCTCACCATTTCAGAATGCCCACATAATAACACCACCATTCCAGAAGTTAAAATACAATTTCAATAAAATTCCAGGAAGGCATGAATCAATCACATCAAATACATTGACTACATGCAGAAATGGACAGACACAATACAGATAAACACAGTGAACCAACCTTACCATGATGATCATGGGGTGAGATGAGCGAGCGAATGGCGCACACAGCCTCAAAGAAAAAAGCCATATGTCCTTAACTTCTGTCACTTCAACACAACAAACAAAATCATCCAATCAACCTCAACACTCTATACCAAATCCACATAGGCAGTCCCTCGCAGTGAACTCAAAACACACACAGTTGAAAACACACTCCACAGCCTAGGGCTCAGCATAGGAGTAAAACCAGTGAGGTTTGTTTCAAATGGCCCTCATTCAAATTCCCATAGTCAAAGAGCTCAGGAGGAAACACACACAACCCAGAATGTTGTCTTCCCAGCTCTGATGTGAAACACCACAGCCTCAGTCAGTTCCTCTAACATAACAGTCACCTGGTATAACCTTGCAATAGTCCTGATATTACCAGCACTAACACACACACACACACGAAAGCCCTGATATTAGCAGCACTATTACAGTGACGTAGGTCAGAGGGCCATGGTAAATCATTGAATTACATTAACAGTACAGTGTTTCCTCTCTCCACTGACTGCCTCTGATAGGGAAACAAAAGATTTACAACAGCGACAGTACAGTAAATGACAATGTTGCTATAGGAAACATGCCAAGTCATGCAAACACAGCATGAGCATACATACAGATTCATCTTCAATTCATGTGATTTAATGACTCCCAATTTTATGTGTCATGGTGATCAAACAATGGATGATTATTAGATTTAAAGCCAAGTTATCATGTCGTTAGAGTGTATTGTGGAATTACATTCCCTTTGCAGTTAGATATGTCTACTATGAGGACTCGAAAACCACTGTCTGTGTACTATAGAGTATCTATGGGGCTCAGTGCTGCTTTGAAAAGCCAACAGGCAGTCATTTGTGTGATAGTGTGTTACACTCACTCTCTCCCTCTAAAATCACTTTCACTGTTGGTTTCCCTGAGGTAGCTCCAGTTTGACACAGTGCTCAGGGAAGGAAATAAGCGAGGGACTGAATGGAATACGTACATACTGGATAACACAAAAACACACAGGTCACATAATCTGTAGTATCCGAAAAATGCCTATAGATGTAGACAAGTAGATAAGAGCTGGGTGTGGAGTTCAGAGGTCACTCATTAGAACGCCTTTTAACTTTTTATGGCTGCAGGGGCAGTATTGAGTAGCCAGATAATAGGTGCCCATTTCAAACGGCCTCGTACTCAATTCTTGCTCGTACAATATGCATATTATTGTTATTATTGGATAGAAAACACTCTCTAGTTTCTATAGCCGTTGAAATTTTGTCTCTGAGTGGAACAGAACTCATTCTACAGCACTTTCCCTGACATGGAGTCAGATTTCAGACATCTTGGCCCCTGATCTGGAGTCAGTTTAAAGGTCCCTGTGAATGCTATGAGGATACAAACACTGCTTACGTCTTCCCCTGGATGTCATTACGTGGTGACGCTTTGAATGGAGTCGATTGCGCAATCAGAGCCTCTATAAAACAACACAACGTGTAGGTAGTGTCCCTTTTCCAGCTGCGCCTGATGCAAGGTGGACACGGACCTGCTCTTTTTCCAAGCTTTAGTTTAGCCAGTAATATTTCTCCGGTCATGTTTTTGCTCGTTATAGGTGTTAAAAACATCATAAGGTAGTTAATTTAAACCGTTTTATAGCAATTTATATCCGTTTAGTGCGATTTTGAGGCATTGCTTTCTGAGACACTTTGAACCTCTGGGCACGTTTCCAGTTCATGCCGAACGCAGTGGGCATTTCCACATGGCAAGAGGACAGCTTTCGACCAAAAGACGATTAGACCCAAGAAAGGATTCTTTGCCCAAGATTCTGATGGAAGAACAGCTCAAAGTAAGAACAATTTATTATGATAAATCGTGTTTGTCGAAAAATGTTAATCGCTTATGCCGCCATTTTGTTAGATGTAGCTTCGCTTGGCGCAACCTGTATTGAAAAGTAAGGATAATTTAAAAAATGTAATTCAGCGATTGTATTAAGAATTAAATTGTCTATCAATCGCTGTCCACCCTATATTTTTTTAGTCACGTTTATGAGTATTTATGTATAAGACTAGATCACTGTCTAATATGGCGCACGACATTTTCTGACCAGCTGGGCTACTTTTGTCATTGTCTAACCATGATTTTGGTGGCTAAATATGCACATTTTCGAACAAACTCTATATGTATGTTGTAATATGATGTTACAGGAGTGTCATCGGAAGAATTCTGAGAAGGTTAGTGAAAAAATTAATATATTTTGGCGATGATTACGTTATCGCTCTCTTTGGCTAGAATCAATGCTCTGGTAACGTTTGCATATGTGGTATGCTAATATAACGATTTATTGTGTTTTCGCTGTAAAACACTTAGAACATCTGAAATATTGTCTGAATTCACAAGATCTGTGTCTTTCCATTGCTATGTGCTGTGTATTTTTAAGAAATGTTTTATGATGAGTAAATTGGTAATACACGTTGCTCTGTGTATTTATTCTAGTCGATTTGTGATGGTGGGTGCAATTGTAAACTATGATTTATACCTGAAATATGCACATTTTTCTAACAAAACCTATCCTATACAATAAATATGTTATCAGACTGTCATCTGATTAGGTTTTTTCTTGGTTAGTGGCTATCAATATCTTAGTTTAGCCGAATTGGTGATAGCTACTGGTGTTGAGAAAAAATGGTGGACAAAGAAAAATGGTGTCTTTTGCTAACATGGTTAGCTAATAGATTTACATATTTTGTCTTCCCTGTAAAACATTTTAAAAATCTGAAATGGTGGCTTTATTCACAAGATCTGTATCTTTCATTTGGTGTCTTGGACTTGTGATTTAATGATATTTAGATGCTACTATTTAATTGTGACGCTATGCTAGCGATGCTAATCAGTGTGGGGGGGGTGGGGGATGTTGTCATAGGTGTACCGACCTCGGGCTTGCAGCCATAAGAGGTTAATCAATATAATCAATGTCCTATCTGTATTCTCTGATTAAATTAATGCAGCAGCGTGTGTGTGTGTGTGTGAAGCCTCTAGTTTGATCAATGAGAGCCCTGCTAATGGGCTGATAATCACAGTAACATGATGGAAGTCTTGTACTTAAAAAAAAAAAATATTTAACCTTTATTTAACCAGGTAGGCCAGTTGAGAACAAGTTCTCATTTACAACTGCGACCTGGCCAAGATAAAGCAAAGCAGTGCGACAAACGACAACACAGAGTTACACATGGAATAAACAAACGTACAGTCAATAACACAATATGAAGAAAAAAAATCTATATACAGTGTGTGCAAATGAGATAAGATTAGGGAGGTAAGGCAATAAATAGGCCGTAGTGGCGAAGTAATTACAATTTAGCAATTAAACACTGGAGTGATAGATGTGCAGAAGATGAATGTGCAAGTGGAGATACTGGGGTGCAAAGGAGCAAAAAAATAATAATAATAATAATATGGGGATGAGGTAGTTGGATGGGCTATTTACAGATGGGCTATATACAGGTGTAATGATCTGTAAGCTGCTCTGACAGCTGGTGCTTAAAGTTAAGAGGGAGATATGAGTCTCCAGCTTCAGTGATTTTTGAAATTTGTTCCAGTCATTGGCAGCAGAGAACTGTAAGGAAAGGCAGCCAAAGGAGGAATTGGCTTTGGGGGTGACCAGTGAAATATATCTGCTGGAGCGCGTGCTACGGGTGGGTGCTGCTATGGTGACCAGTGAGCTGAGAAGGTGGGGCTTTACCTACCAAAGACGTATAGATGACGTGGAGCCAGTGGGTTTGGTGACGAATATGAAGCGAGGACCAGCCAATGAGAGCATACTGGTCGCAGTGGTGGGTAGTATATGGGGCTTTGGTGACAAAACGGATGGCACTGTGATAGACTGCATCCAATTTTCTGAGTAGAGTGTTGGAGGCTATTTTATAAATGACATCGCCGAAGTCAAGGATCGGTAGGATAGTCAGTTTTACGAGGATATGTTTGGCAACATGAGTGAAGGAGGCTTTGTTGCAAAATAGGAAGCTGATTCTAGATTTAATTTTGGATTGGAGATGCTTAATGTGAGTCTGGAAGGAGAGTTAACAGCCTAACCAGACAGTTTGTTTACAGTCTACTGACTGATGAAGACATGCTGAAAGGGATCTAATACTCAACAGCCTCACACTGTGGGCCCCATCCGTCATGCTTCAAATTATACTGTTCCAAATCAACCCCTGGCACCTAGTCCCAACCCCATAGAATACCTACTTCATGTAAATCCGATGGGTATGAGCAATATGGTATAAGGGTCTTTCTATAAACTGGGGTACCAGTGAGCATTTATTGTAGTGGACTGTTTGGAGCTGTTACAAATTCATTCATAATAATATGCCTTTTCTTTATGTGAATACATTAAGATATTCACATATACCCTTTCTCATGTTTGGAGTCTTCACAGATTTGGCAAAAAAAGTGGCATAACAATACTTTTCTTTCCTTAAATGTATGATACTGCTGTCATTATATATCATATACTAAGCATTTAACTGCTGAATTACACATTGAACTTGATCCTGTAAAATTCACTATTTCGTATGGCGATCTTGGCAGTGCACTAACATCTCTGTTACTATCTGAAAACAGTTGTCATGGACACACATATCCAAAATAATGTCTGGATTGCAAAATCAAATGCTTCTAACAGAAAGTGTAACTTTACCAAGATGAATCAAACAAAAATCGATGCTGTCATTAACAGGGTTCTTCAATAATTACGCATAATAGTTGATTGATGCTCATTTGATGTCTAGCTGTTTGGTTAGGTGGGGAAATTATCCCGCAGCATCAGCTGATTCAGGTAAGGATGTGTGAGATACTGCACGTGATTGAACAACAGCCAAAGTGAGGGAATTAATGTTGATCTGAAGAATTGACAGAACATTTTGGTGTCTGTATTGTTACGGCGGTCAAGATAATGTCATGGATATTATGTCAAGAGGTAAGATTACGGTCCATGTATGTTTTGATAATTTGTTTTCCAAGGTAAAACTGAGCAATCAGGAATGTGAAAAGGGCTTGTTTATTCATTTTTGCATATAAAACCAAAAACATGATATTTTTATTTTCACATGTGGTTGGGGTTAAATGTGGAATGCCGGTCATTGGTTAAGTGCACAGCCAACACTTCCTGTCCTTTCAGTTCATCCTTCTAACTCCATTCTATGAATCTATTCATTAATCGATTAATTGCTGCCCATACCATTCCACAGTGACAAGATAAAGTAGGATTTCTCAATTTCTGCATAAGATTTAGTGTGTATTTACTTATTAATGAATTGCATGTGAGGAATCAAGGAAATGCAATTGAGATTCTCCCATTGTTCCCCCTATTCCTTCCCTCCCTCTCAAAGCACATAGTGGGAGAGGAGTGAAGGTTCCTCCCCTCAAGCTACAATGCACTTTCAAGGAGAGGCAAGGAGTGGAGGAAACAAGGACAGAAGAAGCAGCAAATAGTAGACGGCTAGTTTTCAGACAAAGACTCACACAATTCTTGAAGAGTTTACTGATTATAATGATTTCATTATTGGGTATTATTATTGTCAATGATTTTACTGACAAAACCCAGTGTTATTGTATTATATCAACTATTAAAACATATATAAATGCTGTTTATCTTTTTGATTCTTCAGGAATGTTTAGCATGGCTATAACTGATAGATAAGTTGACTAAAGCACAAAAAGACCTGGCAACTAGGCATGAAAGAAACATGGTGTCCATGTTTCTTGTGACATTTTGAATGACATGTAGATATATTATTGTTGCTAGGTAGAGTTACGTTCTCATTGTGCTTACCTAGACTTTTATTTTTTTAACTACACATTTGAAGCTGCAAGAAAATCATATTTAAATGTATATCCAAAACATTTTGAAAATGTTGACCCATTCACCCCATGTTGCTCTCGGATAGGTGGAATGTTCTGCATATTGGATACAATTATCTAACCGTTACAGATCAACGGGGTCCATCTGGAACTCAAGCATTAGACTCCCTCGGCACTTTAATAGAGGCAGTGTTGTAACACACGTCATCTTGATGCTGCTGTAAAACTCTGACATATTGACCCACAGGATGGTTCAATCTGCCATGTCTCGAATTTAAAAGCCCATAGCTTTCAGCACGGCTTTGTTCAAAATACACAGATAAAGCATTTACTTCATCAGCCAAAGAGGCATTCAATAACTGCAGTAGCCTAGGAGTAACAAATGATTGAACTGACAGGATAAAAAAAGGTCGCCACTGCGTTTAAGTGCCGCTGTACAGAAGGTGACTGATGATGTATTCTGTCCCTGTTCCCTCTCTCAGTACCATCAACAACTGCTGCAGTTTCACACTGCAGTCAGATTTGTCTAAGATATTTAAGAGTCCAGAGGAGTAAGAAACATAAAAACATTTAAGAGAGAGAGAGAGAGAGAGATGACACAAGCACAATATAGCCTACCGGTAAAATGATAACTTTTCACTAACTCAGAGATATCACGGTACTTGTGCACTGAATGCTAACTCTGAGGTCAAAAGCAATGTGTCACTATAGTTCCATCTCTGTCCCCTTCCCAGTGTTTTGATGTGTGTTGCGTAACCAGTGAGGCCTTAGGGAGCATTGAAGCATGCTGAACCCTGGGTCTGCAGATTCAACACGCTCTCCTCTTCTCCCCTTCTGTCACTTCCTATCATTCCCTTATCCTCTCCTGATGGACAGCTCCCCAATGCTTCTGCCCCCGCCCGCCTGCCACAGTCAATCACAGTCTCTATTGCGAGGGCAAAAGATGCCATGACAACTCGCCACCGTCATTCGTGCTTCCCTGAATGAGATGTGTCGGAGGCGAGCTTCTGATAGGGATGAGCCTATTTATACCACAGTGAAAGTTAAGGAAAGGTTTGAGTCACTAACTAGTCTCAGTGGTGCTCCATCAGACTGTGGCTTTCTAGTGAGATTTCATACAGAGCAACATGTCGCACGCACACGAACACAGCGCAAAGAGTAAACAGCCGCGGGCTGAAGTGATCGAGCTCATTAGCCAGAGTTAGTGCCATAGCAACTACACACTGTGTGAGGCTGTGATTCACTGCATAGCCTAAATACCAAATCCATACCTGCATAATTGCAGTCATTTCTGTAACTGCAGGCCACATATTCACTCTGTTCACTGGCTCATTGTTACTACTGAGTTAAATTAGGCCTAGTTACATGTTTTTTCTATTGTTGGAACCAGCCCCAAATATGGAAAACAAACTATCGAATGAGTTTACCAGAAGAGAATGAAAGACGGACGTTTTTGAGAGAGTAAATTGTCAAGGTCCATCTAAAATGTGGCCTGACAATGTATTGCACTCGACTTCTCTCTCATACATTCAATCAATACAATTAAAATGGTATCATCAGGCATACAATCAGTGGAGGCAGATCTGACTGATGAGTTAAGCATGTTTGGCACGCAGCCCTCACACACACACAGTCCCCCTAGTCCTCTGTGGGCTGGAGGAATGGAATGATGGCTGTTGTTAAAATCAGGGAAATGTTTTGCTAATGTAATTTGGAGGTTACTCGGTGAACCGTTATGGGGATGGAAGTGATTTTAGTGGGAGGCTGCGCGCTCCGTGAGATATACTGAGAGAGAGAGAGCTGCACTTCCTAACCTCCTGACAAATGTATAACTATAGAGACACAAACTCAGCAAAAAAATAAAACGTCCTCACTGTCAACTGTGTTTACTTTCAGCACAATTAACTTGTGTAAATATTTGTATGAACATAACAAGATTCAACAACTGAGACACACTGAACAAGTTCCACAGACATGTGACTAACAGAAATGGAAGCTCAGTCCGATGATGCTGTGATACACCGCCCCAGACCATGACGGACCCTCCACCTCCAAATCGATGCATCTCCAGTGTACAGGCCTCGGTGTAACACTCATTCCTTCGACGATAAACGCGAATTCGACCATCACCCCATGTGAGACAAAACCACGACTCGTCAGTGAAGAGCACTTTTTACCAGTCCTGTCTGGTCCAGCGACAGTGGGTTTGTGCCCATAAGCGACGTTGTTGCCGGTGATGTCTGGTGAGGACCTGTCTTACAACAGGCCTACAAGCCCTCAGTCCAGCCTCTCTCAGCCTATTGCGGACAGTCTGAGCACTGATGGAGGAATTGTGCGTTCCTGGTGTAACTCGTTCCTGGTGTAACTCATCCTGTACCTGTCCCGCAGGTGTGATGTTCGGATGTACCGATCCTGTGCAGGTGTTGTTACACGTGGTCTGCCACTGCGAGGACGATCAGTTGTCCATCCTGTCTCCCTGTAGCGCAGTCTTAGGCATCTCACAGTACGGACATTGCAATATATTGCCCTGGCCACATCTGCAATCCTCATGCCTCCTTGCAGCATGCCTAAGGCACATTCACGCAGATGAGCAGGGATCCTGGGCATCTTTCTTTTGGAGTTTTTCCAGAGTCAGTAGAAAGGCCTCTTTAGTGTCCTAAGTTTTCATAACTGTGACCTTAATTGCCTACCGTCTGTAAACTGTTAGTGTCTTAACGACCGTTCCACAGGTGCATGTTCATTAATTGTATATGGGTCATTGAACAAGCATGGGCAACATTGTTTAAACCCTTTACAATGAAGATCTGTGAAGTTATTTGGATTTTTACAAATTGTCTTTGAAAGACAGGGTCCTGAAAAAGGGACTTTTCTTTTTTTGCAGATTTTATTTCCCTCAGATTACACAGACCCACAAATAATTTGAAAACTCCCATATCTATTGGGTGAAATACCACAGTGTGCAATCACAATAGCAAGATGTGACCTGTTGCCACAAGAAAAGGGCAAACAGACAGACATGGCAGATTGATGCAGTTCGGGCTGGCCCTTTGTGTTGTAGAGAATATTTATCACCCCTTTCCCTGGAGGAAGCTGAGACAGACATGTTTTAAATGGGTGTGAAAACGTTGACCGATGGGGCTGGCTTGTCCCCCCTATATTCCCATACCGAAGTAGGCATCTTGCTGACTGTGCTCAGCTCTGAAGCTGCATCAGGGTCAGAATAGACATCTAGCGCTAACCCGAGGCCGGGCTACCACTCATGATGGCACTATTGGAGAAAGACTAGAGGCAAAATGGCTGGTATGAACCACTATTCTGTCACTTCATCACCTTGAGCACAACATTTGGCATATAATAGTTTTACACTTCAAGGGTTTGTCAGCCCCCTCCACACACAGTCATGACACTGGTATTGAACCCATATGAGAGGCTGGCTGGGATGTGGCTGTGTGGTGGCGTTATGAGGATGGGTGAGTGGACCAGAGAGACTCCTAACGCATACGTCACAGCTCAGGTCTCCAAAGGATGATGCAGAGTGACAGGGAGAGCAATCACATAAGCAAGTACACAGACAGAAGACATTTCTGATGCACATCACCTCCATCAAATATCAACACTGTATCGAGGAAGGAAAAGCTTGAGGCTGCATTTGAACTGACAAAGAAAAAAGGGATGTTACTATATATCACATGGTTCTCCTGATTATTATGTGTTGATATTCTGTGTGGGTGGGTGTCAGCCATCAGCAGTGGTGTGTTGTTGTGTGATGTTCTAGGGCAGGAGAAGTGCATGTGCAGTGTGTGCATGTGCTGTGTGTGTGTGTGTGTGTGTGTGTGTGTGTGTGTGTGTGTGTGTGTGTGTGTGTGTGTGTGTGTGTGTGTGTGTGTGTGTCAGTCACTCTGTGGACACGCAGCTATTTTAACTCAGCTCTGCCACGTATTGGTCATTCATATCGCACACACACACACACACACTTTTCTCCTACTCCATATCAACAGCATGTGTTCATGATTGAAAATCTGTCCGACTACAGTGCAGTAACTTTCCTGCAAGTTTCCCTTCTACATAACAGACGTGATATATTCTGCGGCAGTGAGCAGAGCAAACAAGTCCCATCAGCACATTTCTCCTGCCTGGTTGTCTCAGCAACTTTCTGCAGTGTTCTTTGGTGAGAGGTGGTTACATAACCCCTGGCAGCCAGCACCGAACCCTGCAGCTGGCACTGGTCGAGCTTTTTGTTCAGTTTCATCTTTAGCAACAGGTAAGTACAGGACACACACGCTGTTCCCCA
The DNA here is from genome assembly GCF_016432855.1 of Salvelinus namaycush. NCBI lineage: Eukaryota > Metazoa > Chordata > Actinopteri > Salmoniformes > Salmonidae > Salvelinus > Salvelinus namaycush. The sequence continues at coordinate 31,561,690 of NC_052309.1, read as the reverse complement.
GTGGAGAGGTGGAGTGTGTGTGGTCTCATCTGGAGAAGACTTCGAGGGGGCCATATCGCACCTTGGTTTTTATTTGGGGAGGTCATTAAAAGAGAGAAATATGAATGAGTGTGCGTTCACCTGTGTGAGTGTGTTTGTGCTGGACTGTTGACAAGATATTCCACAGCAACACCCTGTGCATCTCTCCAAAAACAGGACAGTTCTCTCAAAACAGGACCCACACTACAACAGAGCCATATTCTGAAACACACTACTGTCGAGAGAAAAAAAGAGCGAGAGAGAAAGAGAGAGCGAGAGAGAAAGAAAGAAAAAGAGAGCAGGCTCAATGTACATCCAGGTCCCTGTGAGATTAGAGCATTTACAGGCGTGAGCGATGATGACAATACGCCACAGTGGATTTATGTGTTGCCTTGTGCATGTCACTGTGTACATGCAGACCTTTATGCTTCCCACTGTAGTGGGCTGGGCTGGCAGTCAATCCCAACATGACACTGGGGAAATTAAAGTATTTATTAAGGCCTCGCCTCATACAGTGCAGCACAAGGCAGGGCGCTAAGTGATGTTCATAAACAACATGGCCAGCCAGGGTTGAAACAAACAACATTATATAGCTACTACACAGCAACAGCCCAATGCCTCCAGAAAATGGCACTCTATGGAGAAATAAGCAGGCATACTGAGATCATTTTAACGTAATTTAATCAACTGATACACAGACAAAATGGCGCTGACAGACATGGCAGCTCTGCTTCTAGCGCCTAAGCAACTTTGAAGTGCTTTTTTGTGTGTTATTTCTTACATTATTTGCCCAGAATGTTTTTTGTGTTATTACATACAGCCGGAAATTACTTTTGGATACCAGAGCAGCGCTAACTCACCCGTGTTACGACCAGAAATACAACTTTCCCGAACCGGATCCTTTGTTCGTACCCCCCAGGGCAATTTTACTTATCCCAGAGGCTGTTCCAAGACACCGCCGGGCAGAGAAGAGGTATTAGGAGTGGACTTCTAGTCCGACTCAGGAAGCTTGCACAGCATCCACCACTTCAGAGTATATTATTCGCTAATGTTCAGTCCCTGGACAATAAAGTAGATGTCAGGGCGAGAATCTCCTTCCAGAGAGACATCAAGGACTGTAACATACTGTTTCACGGAATCATGTCTCTAACTGGGTATACTGTCCCCGTCCATACAGCCAGCTGGGTTCTCATCGCACAGACAGGAATAAAGAACTCTCTGTGAAGAAGAAAGGCAGTGGTGCTTGATTCATGATTAACTACTCATGGTGTGATTGTGATAACGTACAGAAGCTTAAAGTTATTTTGTTCAAAAGCCAACCGTATTACCTCACAAGAGAATTCTCTTCGGTTATAGTCACAGCCATGTATATTCCCCCTCAAGCTGATACCACGACAGCCCTCAAGGAACTACACTGGGCTTTGTGCAAACTGGAAACATATCATGAGGCCACATTTATTGTAGCTGGGGATTTTAACAAAGCAAATTTGAGGAAAACGCTAGCGAAGTTCTATTAAATAATATTGCCTATAGTACTCACGCTTCAGAAACTCTCAACCATTGTTAGTCTCCCTTCCGGGATGGCTACAAAGACCACCCTTCTGCAAATCAGATCACGATTCCATTCTGCTCCTCCCTTCCAAAAGTCAGAAACTCAAACAGGAAGTACCCATGCTAAGGTCTATTCAACGCTGGTCTGACCAAATCGGAATCCATGTTTTGATCACGCGGACTGGGAAATGTTCCGGGTAGCCTCTGAAAATGACATTGAAGTATACATGGATACGGTGATGGAGTTCCTCAGGAAGTGTATAAGGGATGTTGTTCCCACTGTGACTATTAAAACCTACCCAACCAAAAAACGTGGCTAAATGGTAACATTCACGCAACAATGAAAGCACGAACCACGGCAAGGTGACTAGGAATATGGTTGATTTCAAACAGTGTAGTTATTCCCTACGTAAGGCAATCAAACAGGCAAAACATCAGTACAGAGACAGACCACCTGGGTGGAGTGTTAACGGACGTATTCAATCTCTCCCTATCCCAGTCTGCTGTCCCCACTTGCTTTAAGATGTCCACTATTGTTCTTGTACCCAAGAAAGCAAAGGTAACTGAACTAAATGACTATCGCCCCGTAGCACTCACTTCTGTCATTATGAAGTGCTTTGAAAAGGCTAGTTAAGGATCATATCACCTTCACCTTACCTGACACCCTAGACCCACTTCAATGTGCATACCGCCCCAATAGATCCACACTGCCCTATCCCATCTGGACAAGATGAATACTTATGTAAGAATGCTGTTCATTGACTACAGCTCAGCATTCAACACCATAGTACCCGCCAAGCACATCATTAAGCTCGGGGCCCTGGGTCTGAACCACGCCAATTGCAACTGGGTCCTGGACTTCCTGATGGGCCTCCCCCAGGTGGTGAAGGTAGGAAACAACACCTCCACTACACTGATCCTCAACACAGGGGTCCCTGTTCACCCATGACTGCATGGCCACGCACGCCTCCAACTCAATCGTCAAGTTTGCAGACAATACAACAGTAGTAGGCCTGATTACCAACAATGACGACAGCCTACAGGGAGGAGGTGAGGTCCCTGGCGGAGTGGTGCCAGGAAAATAACTTCTCGCAATAAAACAAAGGAGCTTGAAAAGCTTCAAGTTCCTCGGCGTACAATCAAAAATGGTCACAGACAGTGTGGTGAAGGCAACAGCGCCTCTTCAACCTCATGGGGCTGAAGAAATTAGTCTTGGCCCCTAAGACCATGAAACTTTTACAGATGCATAATTAAGACCATCCTGTCGGGCTGTATCACCGCCTGGTACGGCAACTGCACCGCAGGGGTCTCCAGAGGGTGGTGCGGTCTGCCCAACGCATCACCGGGGGCACACTGCCTGCCCTCCAGGACACCTACAGCACCCGATGTCACAGGAAGACCAAAAAGATCATCAAGGACATCAACCACCCGAGCTGCGTCCTGTTCACCCCCCTATCATCCAGAAGGTGTGGTCAGTACAGGTGCATCAAAGCTAGGACCGAGAGACTGAAAAACACCTTCTATCTCAAGGCCATCAGACTGTTAAATAGCCATCACTAGCCGGCTACCACCCTATTACTCAACCCTCCACCTTAGAGGCTGCTGCCCTATATACATAGACATGGAATCACTCATCACTTTAATAATGTTTACATACTGTATTTTTGTCAATGCCACTTCTAATATTTAACTTTTAGATGTGTGTATTGTTGTGAATTGTTCGATACTACTGCACTGTTGGAGCTAGGAACACAAGCATTTCTCTACACCCACAATAACATCTGCTAAATATGTGTATGTGACCAATAACATCTGTTAAATATGTGTATGTGACCAATAACATCTGCTAAATATGTGTATGTGACCAATAACATTTGATTTTAGTGTTATGTCACGGTGGTAATTAGCTCAACTTGAGGGCTGCTATGAACATCATCCAGCTCATTTCCCACACATGAAATCAGGTGTGTTAGTGCCAGTCTCGACCAAAAGCCTACACACCCTGCAGCTCTCCAGGACACTAGTTGCCCACCCCCGGCTTAACTAAAAGGCACTGATTTGTCCATTGAGAGAGTACAGTAGAGACCGCAGAGATCAATCCAGTTTATGCATTAATCAATACACACAGAGACAACCACACTCACATGTGCTGTGCACAGATCCTCTGGGAGTGCCTGGAAGAGCGGTTAAGGCACGCAAGAAAGGGGAACATTACAATTTGGCTGAACATTACATTTGAATATTATTTTACATGGAAGCCTTTTGCATTAGAACCTGGGTACGCTAGACCTGTGCATTTGGCTAGCCCGCAGACGCATGGCCCGCCACAAGGAGTCGCTAGAGCGCGATGAGCCAAGTAAAGCCCCTCCGGCCAAACTCACCCCTAACCCGGACAACGCTGGGCCAATTGTGCGCCGCCCTATAGGACTCCCGATTCCGGCCGGTTGTGATACAGCCAGGAATCGAACCCAGGTCTGTAGTGACACCTCTAGCACTGCGATGCAGTGCCTTAAATGCTGACCATACCACTCGCGTTGCAAAATTAATTCACACCTACATATTATTCAAGCATTGCACCCACACTGCACGCGCGCATCAACAAGCATCTGCATAGCCAGGCGCTAAAATAGAACTTGGTTCCATTTGTGGTGCTTGATGCACTGCAAGCCCCGCCTCTCCCATCGGTTTTTAGGAGCATATACCCACTTGGGTGATTGAAAGATAAACGTCCACACTCCAGTCCAAGTTGGTAGTGGTAATGCACCTTAAAGTTGGTTGCCAACCATCATATAAAGTCCAAAGAAGAAGAAGCCTGAAGGAGGAGAGAACTAGAAATTAATTATGTTTACCCTTTTATCTGTATATTAAATTGTATAGTAGAGGACCTTGTGCATTTCAGGTAAAATAACCCCAATGTTTATATCCCAGGACAAATGAGCTTGCAACAGCAAGCTAGCTAGCTAAATTGTCATAAATGTTTAATGCTTTCTCAACCTGTCCCCAAATTAATATAATTGGTTCAGAGTTCATTTTGATATTTCAACCTGCGTGTCCTGATCGCGTCTTGTGTGGGTGGACAAAATCAACATGCGCGTGATGGTCTGGTCGGCATGCTAGACCGCAGCGCCACTTGGGAGGCCCCAAAATGCTGTGTTTTATGGAAGTGAAGGAACAAAACAGAGGAAATTACAGAATCAGGAACAGGTTTCTCATCATCAGATGAGGCTGTTCAGCCATATGCCTGTAGAGAGAGATAAGGACCCCCTCTCATTCTCAAATGCCACATGCATACATCAACCACCACCAACCGCCGCTGTTACCATGGCACCCAGCGCTGTACATGCTAATCAGCTGGCCACCCCGGCGAGGTAGGTACTACGCGATTATAGTTATTTGGGTTGCAAATATTAGGATGTGCACACACACACTAGGTTTGGGCGGTATCCAGATGATCATATCATCATACCCGTCCTCATCCCAGGATTTACGGTATTACCGTCTTAGTACACAAGGGGGTGTCAAAAACGCAAAAAAAAGCCCATTGGGCATCTATTACCAGATTGCTAACAAAATGTGCACAAATAATTGCAAATAAAGGCAATCCAGCTCAAAGTTTTACATATATTAGGTAGAAAATACAGAATGTAATTTTTGGTATGTTTGGACATTTACAAAATAATGTGAACAAGAGACATTGTACAAATGAACTAAATTTTGATGCATGCTTGTCTGAAGGAAGAACAGTACTGGCTTTGGAGCAGCATGTGTACATGCTGTGTCTGTTTGGAGTCTGGAGTAGTTAAGGCTACAGGCCTGCCTGCTCTGCTGAGAAGATGGGGGAGGAGCAGACGGGCAGAGAATGGAGAGGAGAAAAAACACAAGGAAATCAAAAGATAGCAGTGGCAGCTGTACAGATAACTCATTTAAAGGGCTTTGACTTCTCAAACACTGCAGAAATCTAACAGCAATATCATGATGCCCCATCACCTTATTAATTCAGCCACTTACTTAGATAACGCTAGTTAACTTGCTAGTTAAATGCAGAATTCTTACATTTCAAGACAAAACACATAAGAAATATTGAAAAACGCAGATCTAAAACACTTATTTTTTTACCCCTTTTTCTCCCCAATTTCGTGATATCCAATTGGAAGTTAAAGTCTTGTCCAATTGCTGCAACTCCCATATGGACTCGGGAGAGGCGAAGGTCGAGAGCCGTGCGTCCTCTGAAACACGACCACGCCAAGCCGCACTGCTTCTTGACACAATGCTCGCTTAATCCGCACCAATGTGTCGGAGGAAACACCGTACAACTGGCGACCGTGTCAGCGTGCATGCGCCCGGCCCGCCACATAAGTCGCTAGAGCATGACGGGACAAGGACTATTCGGCCAGGCAAACCCTCCCCTAACCTGGACGACGCAGGGTCAATTGTGCGCCTCATGGGTCTCCCGGTTGCGGCCGGCTGCGACACAGCCTGGAATCGAACCAGGTTCTGTGGTGAAGCAGCTAGCACTGCGATGCAGTGCCTTAGACTTGCTGTGCCATTCGGGAGGCCAATAAAAATGTTTCTTATTGTAATTTCTGCTCATCAGACTCATTTTGTGCTTCAGTTGAACTTCTCCACTTCGATGAGAATTCACGAACGGGCATTATATCAGCAGGCAGTGCTCTCCAGTACTTTGTCCAGTGTAGCCAGCCTATTTTTTTCTGGTAAAATGCAAATTAACTTAAAACAAAACATTAAGAAATGTAGCTAGCTACCTTCTTTCTATGATAAACATTCAAAATAAATACAGTTGAAGTCGGAAGTTTACATACACTTAGGTTGGAGTCATTAAAACTCATTGTACAACCACTCCACAAATTTCTTGTTAACAAACTATAGCTTTGGAAAGTCGGTTAGGACATCTACATTGTGCATGACAAGTCATTTTTCCAACAATTGTTTACAGACAGATTATTTCACTTATAATTCACTGTATCACAATACCAGTGGGTCAGAAGTTTACATACACTAAGTTGACTGTGCCTTTAAACAGCTTGGAAAATTCCAGAAAATGATGTCATGGCTTTAGAAGCCTTTGATAGGCTAATTGACATCATTTGAGTCAATTGGAGGTGTACCTGTGGATGTATTTCCTACCAATGCCTACCTTCAAACTCAGTGCCAAACTTGATTGACATGAGAAAATCAACAAAACCAAAAAATCAGCCAAGAACTCTGAATTTTTTTTTGTAGACCTCCACAAGTCTGGTTCATCCTTGGGAGCAATTTCCAAACGCCTGAAGGTACCACACGTTCATCTGTACAAACAATAGTACGCAAGTATAAACACCATGGGACCACGCAGCCGTCATACTGCTCAGGAAGGAGACACGTTCTGTCTCCTTTAGATGAACGTACTTTGGTGCGAAAACAGCAGCAAAGGATCTTGTGAAGATGCTAGAGGAAACAGGTACAAACGTATCTTTATCCACAGTAAAATGAGTCCTATATCGACATAACCTGAAAGGCCGCTCAGCAAGAAAGAAGCCACTGCTCCAAAACCGCCATAAGAAAGCCAGTCTACGGTTTGCAACTGCACATGGGTACAAAGATCATACTTTTTGGAGAAATGTCCTCTGGCCTGATGAAACAAAAGTAGAACTGTTTGGCCATAAGGATCATCGTTATGTTGGGAGGAAAAAGGGGGAGGCTTGCAAGCCGAAGAACACCATTCCAACCGGGAAGCATGGGGGTGGCAGCATCATGTTGTGGGGGTGCTTTGCTGCATGAGGGGCTGGTGCACTTCACAAAATAGATGGCATCATGAGGCAGGAAAATTATGTGGATATATTGAAGTAACATCTCAAGACATCAGTCAGGAAATTAAAGCTTGGTCGCAAATAGGTCTTCCAAATGTACAATGACCCCAAGCATACTTCCAAAGTTGTGGCAAAATGGCTTAAGGACAACAAAGTCAAGGTATTGGAGTGGACATCACAAAGCCCTGACTTCAATCCTTTAGAACATTTGTGGGCAGAACTGAAAAGGTGTGTGCGAGCAAGGAGGCCTACAAACCTGACTCAGTTACACCAGTTCTGTCAGGAGGAATGGTCCAAAATTCACCCAACTTATTGTGGGAAGCTTGTGGAAGGCTACGTGAAACATGATGCAAGTTAAAGAATTTAAAGGTAATACTACCAAATACTAATTGGGTGTATGTAAACTTCTGACCCACTGGGAATGTGATGAAAGAAATAAAATCTGAAATAAATCATTCTCTCTACTATTATTCTGACATTTCACATTCTTAAAATAAAAGTGGTGATCCTAACTGACCTAAGACAAGGAATTTTTACGAGGATTAAGTTAAGGATTAAGTCAGGAATTATGTCAGGAACTGTGAAATACTGAGTTTAAATTTACTTGGCTACGGTGTATGTAAACTTCCGACTTCAACTGTATGATGGCCATTCATCCTTTTTTCATTGTAAACTCCTTTACTTGTGTGGCTGCCAGCCAAATAGCGTAGCACTTCTATTGTCATCGGATGAGCATGATGCTATTTTCTGCCTAATATATGTGGCACTAATATATTTTCTGTGAAGTTAAACTATAGTTGCACATCCCTGATCACTCTATTAAAGCAAAAAAACACATTTGACGATCAATTTCAAACGCAACCTCTCAATGCACAGCTGGACTCACCTTCTCCTGCTTTCGCCAGTTGTGCTACTTACAAACAAACACATGACAGGGTAGGCTTCATAATGTAAAATAATGTGACAGGTGAAATGAAGAACACAATCTGCTTTAAAAAAAGAACGTAGCTACGATATTTAAATTTATTGAAAAAATAAAAGGTATTTCAACGGAATTGAAAAACCATCCCGTGGCCATTTCCAAATACCCCGGTATACCGCCCAAGGCAAGCATATACACACACCTCCCCCACGTCCCAGCAAGTGGTAACATATCCATCCGCCCATTCTCTCCCTTTGGCCCTACACAGGTTGGAGGGCGATATATCACTCCCTACTCCATGCCAACACACTCCCACGCACAGTACACTAGTGTGTAGGTGTGTGTGTGTGAGCCTATAACAATGTTGAGTACCATTGCATCCCACTGAATAAGCCCCTAGTATGAGCAATATCAGGGCCAGCTCACGTCCCATGACAGACCTTGACAGAGCCTACTGCACGAGGCGTTTACTGTCCTCTCTAATGTAAGCCCTGAGGAATGTGTGTGTAAAGAGAGAGTTTGAAGAGAGAGAGAGAGGGCGAGAGAGTGTGGGTGTGTGTTATGTAATGTCCTTCCAGCCACCACATTCACAATCAGTATTCTTCACAGAAAATAGAGTGAACTGCACTCACGCTGCACTGGAGGAGGACCGGATTTGAACACGTAAGCTAATGACCTGCACAGGTGTGAGCAGATAGGGAAATGAGGCTGAGAATGTCTCTTAAAAGAAGCTTTGGTTCTATTAGAATAATGCTAAAGCTACTGTTTTGTCATTTTTCAGTTAGACAGAATGAACACTAGTTATCCTGCTGAACAGGAACAGCACGTATCCTGTCTATAGCAAGACTATGAGGATAGTATGCCGTTTGTTTGTTTGTTTGTAGCAGATGCTCTGACAGCAGCGATAACATCCCAACCTTGACAATCTGACAATCACGCTTGATGGAAGTCTCTCTACATGCTGGCATGACAGAACAAAACCTCACCGATAGCTGCTTCTCTCTGTATTCAAATCAGAGACTACCAAGCACGCACACCCCAAGTCAAACAGAGAAAATCGAATTCTTCTGTGACCCCTACCATCTCCCTCTCGCTTGCTCTTTCTCTCTCCCTCCAAATTTTACATATCTAACAGTCTCTCCAGTACCGAATACTGATGTAGGTGAATCAGGTGCAACAGTCAAATGTTTCCTCCACCTCTCTGACTCAAATAGAGACAGACGGAGAACAAGAGAGAGAAAGAGACCAACAGAGATTTAACCTTTATTTTAATGGGGAAGAGCGATATGGGGTAGAGGGAGTGAGGGGGTTGCCATAATGTACAATCCAAGACTTACTCTTTCCATAATAGGTCACGACATAAAACACGGTGCTTGGGAGAGAGTGAGTGAGTGAGAAAGAGAGAGAGACACACTGAACAGCAGTCCTAAAGGGCATTTCCATGTAAAAGGACCCATGAGCACCAACATGTGAAGTTCATAGGAGCATGTCAAATCTGGTGTCAAATGAAAGCTAAGTCTTTTTTTTTTTTTTTTTTGCCATATTAGGGCTGAGCCCAATAGGTTGTTGGTCGACCAAGATTTGTTGTTGTTGAGCAGTAACAAATATATATATATTTTAAGGCCCACGAGACACCTGTCTTACTCACGCCCATCTCAGTGAACTAATCCATTGCGGTGGCCGTGGGGATGGCACAGTCCAAGAAGAAGTGGAGTGTGGCTAAGATGCACAATGGACGTCTCTCTCCAGAATGCGCTCTGATGCCAATTTGTGCACATTCATTGTTTCATAGTGTGAATTGTTTGCGTTTGATTGTTAATGTCTATCAATTCCCCATTACATTTACCATTAATTCCTAAAATCTGGAATCTACAATGTTTGTTTGGTTAAGGTAATGTCTGTTAATGCATTCAATATATTATTATTCCAGACTTACCATTCTCATTTTCGGAGTGGACATGTTTGCAGAGCGCACCACTTATGCTACACTTGTGAGAAACAAGTTTAGGTTTATTTCATTCCATTTACAAGTTGTCAATTTAGTCATTGTATTTTGTTTGGAGCACTCCTGTCAATGTGGAGTAAGGACGTGCACCTGATTACACATAGAATGTACCACCACTAATGAGCTGTGGAGCTTCTGAAAGTAATGTTTTCTTCTCCTCAAACAGCAAGCAAACTAAGTCTGTTTTTACATCCATTAACAATGACAATAGTTCCTTAATGTATTTGAAAAATCTTTCCAGCTCTCTTTCTTTCAATAAGCACACAGCATGAAAAGGGAAAAACGTCATGCTCTGATCCAGTGGAAACGTCATAAAAAAGGCCTACCTGATTACTTCTATTCCCTTGCGCAAATAGCCTACAGCTGTGTCTGTCCCGAGCTCACTGGCTCGGGAAACTGAGGGCCCAGAATATTTTATACAATGTTGCAAGGAGTTTCAGGCCACACCCAAGTTAATAGTTGATTCAATGTTTCAAGTTCATTGTAGAAAGGCTATGCATAGCGAATGTGATTTATAGGATTTGAAAAAAAAATTTTTTTTTTTAAATCAGGATATTTTCTACCTCCAGGCTGCAATGTTTTTATTTGATGGCTTTATAGGCTATTTTTACATAATTGGCAATATCATTTTCTTTTTAGGTTTGTATCTTTTTTATTTTGAATAACCACATGACAATGATTGAGAAGACGTTCTTCTAAATTAAATAAAACTGTTCCAAGAAAATGTGCAGTTAGCTTAAAGCATCAGACAAACTCAATGTATAAATGGTTGATTGTTATATTTCGTTTTGGATAAATAATTTGCCTTCTGTACGTTTCACAAAACTTTGCCTTGTGCTTTGTAATTCCGTTACCAAAAACCTCACATATCTTTAAGATATTTTCAAATTTCCTAGAGGGAGGATTATAAAAGTTCACAGAAGTAACAAGTAAAGTGGTCCCGTGTGGCTCAGTTGGTAGAGCATGGCGCTTGCAACGCCAGGGTTGTGGGTTCATTCCCCACGGGGGGACCAGGATGAATATGTATGAACTTTCCAATTTGTAAGTCGCTCTGGATAAGAGCGTCTGCTAAATGACTTAAATGTAAATGTAAGTAAAGGTAGACCTACCAATTAGTTAGTGTTTTTACTGATATCAAGATCTTTAATGAATTATCAAGTGATTAAAACTCGTAATTCAGTTACCATATCTGTAATGGAATTACCTAAAAATCATTAACAAAAAAACTGCAATTGAATTGGCTACAATGGGAAATCATAGTAGTCACAAACCACAGTTGGGTCACCTGCTACTGTTCTCCCTTCCAGTGGCCTACTGTTATTTTCAGATCATAACAGTTTTTTTTCTCTTTCTGTCTTCTGGAGATCAAAGCAAGACTGAAAATCTGGACAACCCCTCCCTCTCACCCACTCTCCCTCTAGCTGCCGCTCTCTTCTCTCTCCAGTTAATAGTACGTCTCCCGGTACCTACCACCTACCCCCTTTCATTTACTGTAACAAGCATTCTCATGCACTGACCGACACCAGACATCCATCAACGTTGAAAAGTAGGTGAAATGTGGTCAGTCCAATCCTGGCTGGATCAAACCTGAACTCATCATAGACGTCTGTCTCACAAGTTCAGACATCACAGTACAGCACAGTACTGTAAAGTGGAGTACAGTAGAGCACAGTATAATGTACTGTACTCTACTGAACATATCTACTTTACTGTACTCTACTGTGCTGTACTGAACTCTACTGTGATGTCCGAACTTGTGAAATATAGATGACCAAACGTGGTCTTGTTTTGGAGGCAGAGCTCATTTTAACAGCCACTTTGTAGAAAACCCAAATATGCAAAAGCAGGATATTGCATATTTCTACCTTTGTGTACCTATTCAGGAAACGTCACCATGAAGAGAATGATATTCATATCCATAATTACGCATTTCTGTGTAGTACAGATCTGGGACCCATGATTTAATTCCATTACAGTAAATCCACTTAACCTACTGTAGTTCAAATACACTTTTTCAAACTCAAGGTGTCATGTCATAGCCAACACTCCATTCTTTCTGCAGACATCTTGGAATCTTAATTCGGAGAAGATATTTAAGAGTTTTTGGAAAACGTGGTCGTATAAAAAAATTGAGGGAGATTTTACCGTAATTCTGTTAGCAAACGTTGCATCTGCACAGTTCTTGCAGTAAACATGTTTTTGTGAAATGTTCTATATTAATTATTGACATTTTCCTTGTGCATAGAGTTGTATGGTTTGTTAAACTTGGAAATCAGTTTTTTGTTTGGCATACAAACAAAGTCAAAGAGTAAATCCCTTATCGTGGAATTGCCCTACAGTAGAAATACCAGTCATTTGCTGGCCTTAATCTGGACAATAATTATGCTTCTCTCTCTCTAGGTGAGAGAGCTAAACTTTCGAGAGTAGACACAGTCTTTCTCTTAAACCCGTAGAAGATGAGAGAAGCCATTTTGTTACCTCACATAAATACCGTAACACTACCTGGCGAAGAACCAAGAGACGGACACCTCAGGGAGACCAGTGAGGGAGAGAGTGTACCTACAGAGGAAAGGGAAGGGCACTCCATACCGTTTCAATCTTTAATCACACAGAAGAAAAACAAGGAACTCAAATGTGCAGTTTAATGGGTATTTGGTTTAAAGGTGTAAAGGTTTCACAGCTGGGATCAAGCAAACTAATCAAATAGTGATAGATGGGTAGTTTGCTTTCCACATAATTAATCTAGTGTCTAATAAATGGCCTTAATGGATAGTTTTATCTCCTATTGAACAGTCTGTGTTTATTCACCTGTGTCTGGCTGGCCCCAGCTCCCATTCAGTCCTGAGGCCTGATTCACAAAACATTATTTCTGAAAAAACCTAAGGAGTTCAAGAAAAAAATAAAAGTTAATCAGATAGTTCTCAAAATGTTCTTTGTAATTCATAGTTTTCTTAGGAACTTTGTAAATATCTTATTTTGTGGCATTGACATTGAAACCAATAAATACGCCTATGTGACGAGGATGATAGGATTTGGCCCACTATAATAAAGTGTTGATACTTCCATTTTATTACATTTATTTATCTGCTATATGTCTCTAGATTATTATTATATTTTTGGGGGCTCGAACCCTTTATGCACAAAAACAAACGTAATTGGTTTCACACATTATAGCCTTCAGACTAGCTATACCAAAAACTAAAATGGATAACCAAGAAAAGCACAATAAAAACTTCCGCAAACAAGAGCTTGAAGTGATGGTGGAGGAAATAGCAGCCATGAAAAGGTTGCTGTTAGGGACACTCGAAAAACTGCAGAGACCAAAAAGAGAAGATGGGCGAGAGTGGCAAAGTAGGTCTCTGAAGTTGGAGGTATGGCAAGGGACAATGATGCCGTAAAAAAATAGTGGTCCGACATCAAGTCGGCTGCTAAGAAGAAGGGAGCTGAGAGATCATTCATGTGGACCAGCTGGAGGAGAAGGCGTTGTCCATGATAGGAGACGATGGTGGTAGAGGGACTGCACGACCGGTAAGTAAAGTACCTACGTTTGCTAGCTAACGCGTAACGAAATTATAGCCAACATAGCTAACAACGTTAGCCAAATAATTCTTTGCCAATTGACGAGTGAACGCTAGCTATTTAACGCTTCTAGAATATTGTCATATATTGTTAATTACTAGCTAGCTAGATAATGCGCATTTAATTCGTTTTCTTACTGTATTTAAATGTCCGGTAGCCAACTGTTTGTCGCAGTGGCACAAGAAAATGTTCATGGTTACAAAAGTATCCATTCGTCACAAGACAAGCGTTTAGCTGTTATAATGTTAAGTACATTTTCAAGAAGAAATCCTAAAACATTATTTTCAAGAATCCCATTTCTTCTTAACTATTTTCTTAGGAAGAAACATATTGGAAATATTCTTAATTTTTCCCGCTAACTTTATTGAGGAATAGCAACTTTGCTTAACTTTCTTCATAAGTCTATACTTAAGGAAAAACTGGCAATTAAGAAATTTCTTCTTAAGGTTTAGTGAATCTGGCCCCTGGAGTGCATCAGATCTCAAGTCTTAATGGAGGAGCAAGCTAGCCCCCCTGTTCTCCTCTCTTTCGCTTGACTGCCCTGAATGCCTAAATCGTGCCATGCCTTCCGGGAGCATGTAAACAAGGCAGCCAGCACATTGGTTGAGGGAGTGGTGTTGCTGTGCTGGCATTGGCTGTCTGTGATGGGTAGGGCCGGGAGGCTGTGGTCACCAGCACCTGAGGAGGGTTAGACTAGATACTCTACTAGCCATTGTAACACAGTCAGAGCCCAGCCCCAGACCACCACTCATACACTCAACTACCCCCATTTCTAATACATTTTAGGGGTCTTAAAAAGGTATTAGAAATGCATCAAGACACAATAATACTGAAGTAAAGATCACTGCCAACTAATATCAACATTTAGTTTAGGATATTTTTTTCTGCTTTCTTTAAGTTTAAGAAATATTGCCTTGTTCCTTGAAATTCAGTTACCCACATATCTTTAAGATATTCTCTGATTTCTCTCCCTGATGAGGGAGAATTATTAAAGTTCACAGAAGTAATAAGTAAAAGGTAGACCTACCACTTAGTTAGTGCTTTTACTGATATCAAGTTTATGAATTATTAATTGATTAAAACACTATTATTTTACCAAAATCGGTAACGGAATTTCTGCAATTGAATTGGCTACAATGGGAAAGTAGTAGTCACAAACCACAGGTCACCTGCTACTGTCCCCCCTTCACCTGGCATACTGTCATGTTCAGCTCATAACTGTTTTGTTTTTCATTCTGTCGTCTGGTGGTCAAAGCAAGAATGTGACACGTCTCAACTCTCTCTCCCCTCCCTACTGTACAGTAGTGAAGTGTGTAGAATAATACCCACATTTGCAAAGGATTACATATTGCTATCTTTGTGTACATATTTACGATACATCACCATGAAGAGAATGACATTCATATCCATAATTATGCATTTCTGTGTAGTACAGATCAGAGACCCATGATGAAATTCCATAACTGCAATTCTGGTACTGGGTGTAAATCCACTTCACTTACTGTAGTTCAATAACCAAAATAGATGTTTTTCAAACTCAAGGTGTCATGTTATAGATGTCTGCAACCCCATTATTTCTGCAGACATCTTTTGGGAAAACGTGGTCACAAACTGAAGGAGATTTTACTGAAATTCTGTTATCAAAACTTTGCATCTGCACAGTTCTTTCTGTAAATGTGTTTTTGTAAAAATGGCAGTGTAAATTGTTAAAAGAAGTCCTTGCACATAAAGTTCATGTTTGTTTTGTGTTCCGTAACCGTAAAATTGCCCATATATCTGTGTCCCTTTCCCTCTCATTCACCGAAATCGTTTCCATTCTCATCACTCTCAGCAACCCCTCTCCCATCTCTCCTTTTATCTCTCACTCAACAACCCCCACTCGCTAAACCTGTCTCCCTTCTCCCATTTCCCTCTCTCCTTAAATCTCTCACATTCATTTTCTTTCTCACATGCACCAACATTACATGCCCCAAGCCCTGTTGTTTCAGTTGATTTAGTATGGGAATGGATGTGCTACTGATTACATAAGGCCCAGCCCCATCCCTCACCAAGCACCAGCACAAACAGAGAGCCAGGACAAGAGATAGAGGCTGATGCTGGAGGAGAACACATCCCATTCTTTATCCCTATGCACTGAGCCATCACCTACAAGACCACAGTACTGCTACTTATTGCTTTCTGTTCAGTCAAATTAACAGTTACAGTACCTTCAGAAAGTAGTCACACCCCTTGACTTTTTCCACATTTTGTGACATTACAGCCAGTTAAAATATATTAAAATTGACATTTTGTGTCACTGATCTACACACACACACACACACACACACAATACCCCATAATGTCACAGTGAAATTATGTTTTTATACATTTTTACAAATTAATAAAAAATGAAATGACTTGAATCAATAAGTATCCAACCTCTTTGTTATGGCAAGCCTAAACTTCAGGAGTAGAAATGTGCTTCACAAGTCAGATAAGTTGCATGGATTAGTTGTGTGCAATAAATGGTGTTTACCATGATTTATTAATGACTACCCCATCTCTGTATCCCACACATACAATTACAGTGCCTACGGAAAGTATTCATAACCCTTACTGATTGTACATTGTTGTTACAGCCTGAATTTTCTCACCCATCTACACACAACACTCCATAATTACATATTTGTACTTTTTGAATTAAAACACAGAAATATTGAATTTACATAAGTATTCACACCCGAGCCAATACTTTGTAGAAGCACCTTTGACAGCGATTACAGCTTTGAGTCTTTCTGGGTAAGTGTCTACGAGCTTTCCGCACCTGGATTCTGCAACATTTGCCCATTAATCTTACCAAAATTCGTCAAGCTCTATCAAGTTGGCTGTCTAGCAATGATCAACAACCATTTTCAGGTCTTGCCAATAGATTTTCAAATAGATTTAAGTCAAAACTGTAACTCGGCCACTCAGGAACATTCAATGTCATCTTGGTAAGTAACTCCAGTGTAGATTTGGTCTTGCGTTTTAGGTTATTGTCCTGCTGAAAGGTGAATTCATCTCCCAGTGTCTGGTAGAAAGCAGACTGAACAAGGTTTTCCTCTAGGATTTTGCCTGTGCTTAGCTTCATTCCATTGAAATTTTAACTGAAAAACTCCCCAGGCCTTAATGATTACAAGCATACCCAGTAATGTGTTGGATTTGGCCAGAACAAAAAGTGAATTGCTTGGAGAGGAAGGAAACTATACTAACCTAAATGACAAAGTGAAAAGAAGGAAGCCTGTACAACATGCATCCTGTTTGCAATAAGGCACTAATGTAATACTGCAAAAAAACGTTTGGTCCTGAATATGAAGCATTATGTTTGGGGGAAATCCAACATCACTGAGTACCACTCTTCACTCCTTATTTTCAAGCATGGTGGTGGTTGCATCATATTATGAGTATGTCATCGGCAAGGACTATGGAGTTTTTTGGGGGGATAAAAAGAAAAGGAATAGAGCTAAGCACAGGCAAACTCCTAGAGGAAAACCTGGTTCAGACTGCTTTCCACCAAACACTGGGAGACAAATCCACCTTTCAGCAGGACATTAACATAAAATGCTAGGCCAAACCTACACTGGAGTTACTTACCAAGACCACCTTGAATGTTCCTGAGTTGCCTAGTTACAGTTTTGACTTAAATCAACTTGAAAATGTATGGAAAGACTTAAATGGCTGTCTAGCAATAACCAACTTGACAGAGCTTGAAGAATTCCAAAAAATAATTTGGAAAGGATAACGAGAACAGAGGGTCTTTGGATAATGGACGTGCTTTGTACAGTAGGGACAAGGAAAGTATGGGAAGCAGGCTTTTTTTTGACAAATCTAATCCATATTATCTTGTATATCTACATCGATGTTAGAGCCAATATACCGTACACAAACAGTGGTGGAGTTCACAATCAGACATTATAAACTGGGTGGTTCGAGCTCCGAATGCTGATTGTCTGAAAGCCGTGGTATATCAGACCGTATACCACGGGTATGACAAAACATTTATTTTTACTCTTCTAAATACGTTGGTAACCAGTTTATAATAGTAATAAGGCACCTCTGGGGTTTGTGGTATATGGCCAATATACCACGGCTAAGTGCTGTATCCAGACACTCCACGTTGTGTCGTGCATAAGAACAGCCCTTAGCCGTGGTATATTGGCAATATATCACACCCCCTCGACATAAATCAGACCCACTGAGGGAGCTGTAGGTTCCTTTCAAGGATGTGGAGGCCCAATCTAAAACACGATAGGCAGTGTGACGAGCTAGTCAAAGGATCTGTTCTGTGGTCGGGACCCGATTGATGTGTTTGGAAACACAATCAGGCTACAGTCCATCTGCAGTGGACCAATTGATCTGGACACACACACCCCACAACATGGAGTGGAGCTGTTTGTTTCCCGAGATAGCAATACGTTCAGATCGTTTTTGCAGGGATGAATGTGCTATACACCTTCAGCTAGTGTTATTTTACCCCCACACACTCCCTCACTCCTCTCTCTGCCCCCTTTCACATCTTTCGCTCTAGTTTCTGGGAAGCTCTCCAAAATCATTTTGTTTTCCCCATTTGCTGATCTCTGCGAGCCAAACACACACACATCCTAATGCCCAGATACACTCTAACAACCACCATTAAACACTCGGCCCTTTAAGCATCAGGGGCTAGTACGCTGCTAACACAATGAATCCACACATGGGCGTAAATAGGGCTGCAGAGACTCCCATTATTTTCTTGGCGAACTCCTAGAAGTAGGATCTATTCCCTCTGTTAGCACCAACCCACTCAGTTCAACCCACAGACCAAGCTCATCATTAGGTAGGCTGCTGATGTTAGCTCTTCTACTGTGGGCTGGACACTGGCTTCATAACGAGGCACTCAGACCTAAGTCCTAGTATTGCATCCTCTATAGGAGAGACAAATGTAGCAGCAAAAGCAGTTTGAGGGTGACATAAGCTAAACCATGTTTTATACTGGAAAGCCACTTAGTCCCTGTTTCAGAAACCAACCACCTACCCGCCCCACTCATTCATTGCCACACAGCACTCCATCCACTTTCACATGGAATGACCCCATGGGGAGTGTATTAACTGAACCCAAAATTAGCCTAACATACAGTAGCTCAAAATCTTCTCTCATACTGCATAGGCTCCAAACCCTGCTTCATAAACAAGCCTCCACTCAAATCTCTACAGCCAAAGACAGGATAATTGTACAGAATCAGAGTTCAACAGCAGCCACAAGGAGATGAAACCTCAGTGGCATGTTCACATCTGAAAATACCTTAACACCCATGACCATGTAACGTGCTGGGGATTACAAATTAACCCCAGCTGGGACTCTAATAGGTGACATTATTACACAGCCACCCAGGACGGCCTGATTCAGCCTGCACCCTGGCATCCCAGTGGCGTGATGCCTGGCATCCCAGTGGCGTGATGCCTGGCATCCCAGTGGCGTGATGCCTGGCATCCCAGTGGCGTGATGCCTGGCATCCCAGTGGCGTGATGCCTGGCATCCCAGTGGCGTGATGCCTGGCATCCCAGTGGCGTGATGCCTGGCATCCCAGTGGCGTGATGCCTGGCATCCCAGTGGCGTGATGCCTGGCATCCCAGTGGCGTGATGCCTGGCATCCCAGTGGGCAGTCCGGGCAGACGCACTACAGGCAGCTGGCTGTAGCTGTACAACTAGCACAGCAGTGGCACTGTCAGCCAAACTGCCCCCTCTTGATAAGTGTGTGGAGCTAAAAACCCAAGTTAGCCTTCCCTGCAGTGACTAGGATTATGTGTGTGTGTGTGTGTCCTCTGCTGCCATATTGAAGGCTCTTACATAATCTCTATCCTTTGATGTTTTGCGTCAGCATCGACGTGACATTACAGTAGCTTAGGGAATGTTTCTGGAGATGTCTCTAAATATATATTATACTGGACCCGTACGTTTGGGTTGGGCATCGAGCTAAAGTGAAAATACTGGAGACACTGAAACCATTCCCAGTGCTCATATGGATGGAAATATCATATTAGATTTAACCGTTACGAGAACAAGCTATTCAGGTAGTTGCAACAAATGACAAGCTGCTAATGCTAGCCTAGGCTATATATTGGTACAGTCATGTCTGGCTGTGCATCTTATTGTACCCAAGGAGTGTCCAAGTGCATGTGTAAGCTGTCAGAGACAATTGGTCTCTGAGCTGACTGGTGACTCTGACAAGGGGTCTGACAGAGGGGAGACGTCTTGGAACTTTCTCTGAAGAGGGAGATATTTGTATGAATGAGTGATAAGTGTGTGTGTGTGTGTGAGACAATGAGAGAGCGCGACAGTCATGGCTGCGACAGTGGAACCGCCTCGGGTACCTCCTACTACCCACCACTCTGTGTTGACATGTCATGCTTCATACTGACTATCATTAGACACAGAGGGGCCTGGCTGGCCAGGCCAAGATTGGTGCAGTAAAGGAAGCTAACCAATAAACACTGGAGTAGAAAATATCACCACAACGTGAGTGTGATTTACTGCAACATTCATCATCATCACCACCACCCTCACCTGTCCACTGGATCTGTCTCGCTACTCATGACAAGCCATGAGAGGAGGAGCAACGATAAAGGGAGGATGGAGAGATGAATGAAAGAGGACAAGGAATGGAAGGAACATGCATAGCCTTCAATATAATGGAAGTAGCCCTCAAGACAATCTAACAATAATGTCTAGGGACATCTGAGTCAACACTGTCTCCTGTTATGCTAATATTCCATCATTGGAAGGTCTTTGTTCGCCATCTAACCTATTCACACAGGGAATGCGACGTGTAAATGACACATTCATTGTGTTATTTTGTCAGCGCTGCTGCCAAAGGAGACCATTCAATCCATCACTGGCTGCTAGGCACTTCACACCGGCCCATATTCATTATTAGACCAACATCGGTCTCATAATGTCTTTTAAATGTGGTCTATTTTTTTCCATCTATTTTTACAAGTAGGCTAACGTGCCCCAAGGAATAGGGGGGGAAAATGAACATGATTATTTGAAAAAAATTGACATGATTGTTTGTGATGCTCTGTGTCCAGCATGGCAGGTTCTCAGATGAAGTCATCAACACAGACACAAAGCATTACCTGGGCCAACAGATGTTTTCCTTGGTAAACCCATTTGGCGTGATAATATGGTACTTTATGCTCTTAGTCCCCCCCCCATTGCTAAAACCCCTCCATCAACCTCGCTCTTCTCCATCGCGCCCACAGTTCCTCTCCTTCCACTTCTCTCTCCCCCTCTCCTGCCATCCCTCTCTCTCTCAACCCCAGAAGGGGCAGATTAAGTGAAAACAGCTATACAGCAGAACAAACAACAAGCTGTTACATAACCTAATCTCTACTTCTCTGAGAAAAGACTGAACCACATCACGACACACTCACGTAAGGGTAATGCATCTAAATGTGTGTGTGTTCACGACTCCTTTTCCCTAGTTAATGTAGCTCTACAGGCAGCATGAAAACTCAACATAACAAGTCCCATGTATCAGTGCTCCCATCACTGTGCAGTCAGTGTACAAATCACACACACACACACACCATAGAATCGTGAGTTAATACAAACAACTACATCTTCTGTACATTTCTAGAATATCCTAATCCTAAATTGAAAAATACATTAAATCATGATGATTCATGATCAGTCATTTTCTAAACCAGTGTTTTGGCAGGCACTACGTTAGGCTACTTACAAGATAAAGAAAACATCCATTCACAGAAACTGTTCAATAAAGACACTGACCACAGTGAAAAATGGACAAAAACAGTGGAATGGATTAATAACTCGCTATCAGCACGTGTGTCCTGGTTAGAAAAGTACATGGAGTTCTCTCTGCAATCAACACGGAGTCTATAGGTCCAAGTTGGTTAAATATGCTCCTATTTGAGCTCTTCAAATGGTGGAAGATCATTTGAGCGATTTCAGTGCAGAATTGCATTGTTTTGAATGTGTATTAGGATATTTAATTAGAATTTCATGTTTTTGAATGTGTAACACACAAGTTGTATTTCATGATTTGAAACTGAATATTGCATTCATTTTAAAATATGAGACTTTTATGCATTTGTAAATTTGATACCAAGACAATGAATGCAATATTTACCATATTGAAACTGAACACATAAATATTACATTTCAATATTCAATTGAAATCAAATTTTGAAACTAAATGCAATATTCAGTCGATTCAGTTTCAAATCATGAGATACAAGTTCAATTTAATGATTCAATGTGATATACAGCCCGACGGTGCTCTGTACACACACACGTCCAAAAGCACGAACACGCGCACTTTAGATTAATGAGCAAAACAGTGCTCCTGGAAGGTGAAATAACACATGTAGGACTGGGGTGTCTTGTTATGGGTAACTACAGTGATGGACGCTAATTGGGAGCGGTGACTAAACACAAAGTGTGCTTGCCGTGTGCGCGCGCGCACACACACACACACACACACGTCTCTGGTCCTAACGTGATCAGACATCTCAGCTCCAAGGGGGTGGATGTGGTCTGGGAGGGGAGTGGATAGAGAGAGATGGAGGAAGAGAGGAGTAGAGAGTGATACATACTGCTGTAGAGTGTATCTATCCAAGAGAGTCGGGGGAGGCCACGAGTGCTCAGGGGCTCCATCCTCCTAGCAACGATTCCTGTTCAAAAAAACACTCCTTTCCCTTTCTGTTCTTCTCCTTCTTTTTCTTTTTCACAGGTGAAAGGCAGTCGTCATCTCAGGCAACAAAAGACCAACAAAAAAAAACACTTTGGGTCCAACAGGAGTACAGACAGAGAGAACAAGAGAATAAACGAGTGTGTACCAGCCCTCTGCTTTAACGGTTGCTCTCAGACTGAGCTCCAACGACAGGCAGAGAAAAAAAAAAACGACAGGCTAGAGACAGTCACAGCCAACCGTTGCTAGGGAAGAGGGAAAGCACTCCCTATCTCTCGCTCTCTTTTGCTCGCTCACTCCCACTCCCTCTTTCCATCTCTCGAGCATGCACGCACAGCTCCTCTCGCTCGCTCATCCAATCCCCTCTCTCTCCTCGTATGTTCTCTTCCTCTGCATGTCTCTCTTGCTCTGGTATGAGCACATCAACATCAGAAACTCCACATGATGTTTCTATGTCATGTCCTTTCTCAGGGACAGGGAGACATCAAACAAAAACAGACCACTCTCTCTCTCTCAAGAGGTTGCATTAGCCCAGTTGTCTGTACTGTAATATTCTGATACAGCCTGTGTACTAATGGACTAGGAAGACTAGCCTGTGTGTCCTAATGTGTTTCTGAATGGCTCCACAAATACACCCCTCTCCTGACTGGACAAGACTAGTCCTGTTGGCTGTACAGTACTAAAAGACACCACTTCCAGTTTGTGATTAGGGCAGGAACAATACCAGTATCGTGACAAGGAAACAAAACATGAAGCAGATTTAAGTTCTTTAGGAAAACAGCCCTAATGTTGAAAACAAATCATTATGTTGTCATCCAGTCACATGTATTTATTTTCCAAGCAATAGTGCACAATATGTTACATACAACAGGTTTTGAAAGGACCAAAGAATTGTCTACTTCGTCTTTCCATTTTTGCCATGGATTTTTTTGTTGTCTGTGATATGGAGCGATGCGGGTGAACCAAATGTTTTAACCGGATTCTGAGACTGATGGAGTTAGGAAGTGATGGGAGCAGAGGGGTTGTTGTGATCGTGTCAGAGACAAAAGAGACTAGTTCGTGTGTGTGTGTGTGTCTCTCCAGACAGACTCTCTGGGACACTGTTGAGGAGATAGATCAGAGGAGAGCATGAAAGAGAGATGAAAATAAAAGGAAGTCTACAACAGATGACAGTAAAGGGCCAGAGAGATGTGGGTGTAGAGAAGGGTAGTGCTGAAAACAATAGAACAAGAGGTAGAGAAGGAGGGGCAGATGGGCTCTGTCATCTTTTCTCTTCTCCATTCCCGTGACAATGAGCCATATCTTCCTCACTGTTCGGCTGACCCCCCCCCCCCCCCCCCCCCCCCCCTCATGCATCACAAAGACCCTCTGAAGTGCTCCCTCTTCCCTCCACCTCCCCCCCTTTACTTTCAACCCCCAAACCACCCGCTCTCTCCTTCAACATTGTGGGAAGATGAGAGAAGTGCTCTCCTCCAACCCCTCCTTTTTCTCCTGCAACCCCCATCCAATCCACCCAAAAGATCTCCCCTGCTCTCTCCCCCCTTTAGGATGGGGGTAACATGTGAGGCAGAACAACATCAATTAGAACACAAAGCCTTGTGGGAGGATCCCCTCCTAGAGACACAGTTGGCCTAGAGCGCTGCTCTTTGTCTCTCCACGATACACAGGGCGCAATGTGCCACTGCCAGCTGGAAGTGGCCAGTCTGTGGGGCCTCCACACACACGTGCCCGCGCACATGCAGACACACACGTCTAATCTAGCCAGAGGTCACGTCTGAGAAGATATCCATCCCTGCCTTATTTGCACCGCTAGCTCTTCTGTGTGTTTGTAAGTCTGCATACATTGTATCTGATGTGTCAAACTGATTCATAAAAACATACAATGATATGCTTTAAACAGCAGATGTAGGCGAGAGAAATCATTTGAAAAGACAAACCCATTTCCAAGGGTTAGCGATGTGGGTTTAGACAAAAAAAAGCCATGAGAGAGAGAGAGAGAGAGAGGTAAGTGGTTCTTCATCAATGATGGATTCATGAGCAGCAGAGCGCTGATCATCATCCTTTGTCTTTAATCTGGGACAACGGGCGGGCCGTGCTCTCTCACATTCTGTCACATCACAGTTACAGAACCAGGACAAAGTGTGTGTGCCTGTGTCTGGCACACTCCATCTAACAGGGCATTGCGAGCCAACACCAACCTCCCCCACTCTCACACACGAACACTAAACACCAATCATCTGCGGGAGGGGCCAAACAAAGAGAACACATTCACAGAGCCGCGTTTTTAGCCTTCCTGTTTCGTTACAATGAGCAGTCACGCTGTGGGGTAAAACAGGCCATAACCCAGTTTCCACAGTAATGTGACAGACACAACACAAAGTTAATGCTTTACTTCTAAAACTGTGTGTGTGTGTGTGTGTGTGTGTGTTCCTCCATCCTTGTGGGGACCTACAATCCGCCAAAGTCCCCTCAAGGATAGTAAAATATTAAGACATTTCCTCCATCCCCATGAAGACAAAAACTTTTTGAAGCTTAGTGGTTAGGTTTAGAATTATGGTTAGGGTTAGAATTAGGGTTAGGTTAAGTGTAAGGGGTTAGGTTTAGGAGTTAGGTTACGGTAAAGGGAAATAGGATTTTGAATGGGAATCTATTTTTGGTTAGAATAACAAAATGTGTGTGCGCTTGTGAGTGAGCAGGGCTGAGCGTCTGCATCCCGTTGTTCCACCCAGTTCAGGCCTCTCTCCAGTATTGGGTCCTTCTGTGTGATGGCAGAGGGGGCCAGATGGCAGGGGTAGACTGGATACCCCACCCCAGTCAATCCTAGCGGGTAACATGACCCCATCAATACCCTCTCTTGGGAGCCAAGCTATCACATATGACCTCTCACCTCCTTACAGAGGCCTTGGAGCACCAGCCACAGAAAATCTGCTTGGCACAGTCATAATCAACATCAATGTCTGTTAGTAGAATACATTACCATTGAAATTAAATAAACAAAAATCATCATTCAATATTACACTACCTAATGGATGAGGGTAGAGGGAGATATTACAGCCAGTAGTCCCTTCATTGTAGATCCCAGGCAAACAATGGGCTAAGTGATGTTTACAGAGAAGAAATTAGCCTACTCTACTCCACTCCCAAACAGTAGAGCATTGAACCTAGGTAACAAAGGAATGGCAATAATGGCAAGGCACCAAACCATACACAATACCAGACAAAGACAGACTGGTTAGCTGGCTGTCACAGGGGGCATGATACCACTTAACCTGGGGAGCCCAGTTTAGGCATGACCCCCATACACACCTCCCCCTCCTACATTATTCACTACAGGATATGTGGCTATGGCACTCCCCAATCCTGCTTGTTATGGCAAACACAGCCTATTGGCATGGGAAGAGGGTGGGGGATGCATGTGCATGTCTGTACATAATTAGCAGGCCAGCCCACCAGCCAATCACCAGGTTGTGTTCTCCCCAGCTCCACTCTGCCCAGATACCCCTGAACCCCTCATCTACCCCTCCCCCTCATTTCTGTCACCCCACCAGCCCCGCCCCTGGCCTTGTCTCCCTAGGGAAAGACCGGGAGGAGAGAGGGGGTAAGAAGGAGAACAGAGGAGCGTGGCTGCAGGTGCTTCTCCTCCAGTCAACTTGCACTAACCTCCATGCCCTCCCTCCTCAGTCTCTCCGGGGCAGTCAGTCTATACCAGGGGGGTGTGGTGCCACACTGCCCTCCACCTCCTCCATTCCCTGGGCTGATGTTCTCTCCGTTCCCACACCGCACCACTGGGGAGGGGTGTGTCTGTGTGTGATGGGGAGTTGTGATGCCCCTTTAGTTCCATACACAGGAACTAGACAGACCTGTTTCCACATGACTAGCTCCATCACCAGGAGGGATGGAGAGAGAGAGGCAAAAAGCTTTAAATGGGGCCCTGATGCACAGCCGCTCTTGAATGAATAGTGTGTCATGTTGTGTTGTGCTCTGATGTGATAGTGATGGCACTTGAGTCAACTCATTACAGATTACAATCATGACAAATAGTTTGAAAAATAATATTTTCAATTCAAAACCAGAGGATAAAAGCAAGCAACTCATCCATAAAAGCCATTAGAATCGTTCTGATTAGAGCCCGACCGATTTATTGGTTGACAGATGTTGTCGGCCGATATTAGCCTTTAACGGCTGCATCTGTACTGCCGTTTAATCCACCGAAAAAGGACCAATATAAAATGTGGAGAAAACACTTTGAACCAATAACCCCTTATCCTTTTTTGCATTTCATTTACTTGTCCTGAAGAGGGTGCTCTTTACATGGCTAAAAGCCTACCTGCCGTGGCGCTACAGCAAGACTGGACACGATCCCCGAACGCAACTACACCAAGGAGAGTGAACTACTGTGAACTAACTGTTACTGCTTCTACTGTGAGTGCTGAGTAGATAGAAGCTTGCCAGCTCAATAAAGTGCCAAAAATGCACACTGGTCATATACTGTTACGTGAAGTGTAATGGTAGGGTGTTGGGTGTGGTGACACATGGATGCTATGACCACTTGTAAAGCAACTGCCATGTTAACGTTCAACTCTGTGGTAATGTTAACGTTATAGCCATTTAGTGAAGCCCGGGAAATCTAGTGTGTTATATTTGCTTTTTGTTTAGGTTATTCCTCAAGCTCTGTCATTCAAATGTTTTCAGAGACAAATAAACATAGCCGGTTACAAAGTAGGACTTCGTAGCTACATTTTGATGTATGGATTCATTGTCACTTGTCAGGGACTGGTCCAAATTCACGTTTCGCCACCCCCATTTCCATGACGAGTGCTAGCTAGCTATGTGAGAGTACTTGACGCCCCGTACACTGAGGGTTAGTGCAATCAGGGATCCTTGGGATGTCCCAATGGTCAACCCTTACCCGAACCTTAACCCTTACTACCGTAACCATTTTAAAGTGTAGGAAACATAACCACATGTAACATGGATTTGCATTAGTTTACGCATCAAAAGTCCCAATGCAAAGTTACAACTAACTTTATTTTTCTAGTTATTACATAAAACCGATCAGAATTCCAAAGAATGCTGAAATGTTTTTCCGGGGGGTGAAGTAATATAGAGGACCCATCAAGCCAGCCTATTCCCTATAATGTAAACTCCAACAGAAATAAATTCGACCCAATTTTCAGGCTACTCAAGCGGAAACGCCAGCGTTACAGAGGAAAGAGGGGGGGGGGGTCCTGGTGAGATTAAGGCAAAGGGAAAACCAGCCACCTCTTCCCTCCATTCTACTGGCCAATGTACAGTCACATTTGCTACCACCCGGGACTCTCAAAACTGCAATATTCTTTGCTTTTCTGAAACATGGCTCTCGGACAAGATACACCACCACCATCCCCCCCGAACAATGTCGGAGTGGCATTGACTAAAATACAGTAGCATAGAATACAGCATTGTACCAAGATCAAGGGTGTGGGGTTTCCACATCACCAAGTTCAATAACAAAACAGGCACCAGTAGCACATATAGAATGCAAAGGGAAAGTTTAATCGTGATTTTGGGGGAATTCACCAATCACCTCACAGTCCACAAGCAATTCTCTTTGTCCGTTCCGTTTGGTTTTCCAGGAGTAATCTTGGATTGGTTCTCAGCCAATCCGGACCGGTACACAAGGGGGTTAGTCCGACAGTCCAGGTCACAACGTGTAATCTCACAGATAGTGTGCTCTCTTCTCCCACTCTTCATAACGCGCTTGGTTCTCTCCTACTCTGCCCCGCTGTGCAGGCTGCTTCCCCCTTTATCCCCAAGCACTCCCTGGCCTAACAACCCCAAAGCATTTCCTCGTTGGGGCAGGAAGTCCATATAAGACTTGGGGGTGGAGCCAGCTACATGCAAGATAGCTCTCCTCAATTACCACTCCCCTCACCTCTCCCTGCCACAATATTTTCATATGAATAAAGCAGTATGTAAACATTATTCAAGTGACAAGTGTTCCATTATTAAAGTGGCCTGTGATTCTATCTCTATGTATATAGGCCACAGCCTCTAAGGTGCAGGGTTGAGTAACCGGGTGGTAGCAGGCTAGTGATGGCTGTTTAACAGTTTGATGGCCTTGAGATCAAAAACTGTTTCGGTCTCTAGGTCCCAGTTTCGATGCACCTCTACTGACCTCGCCTTCCAATTTGTAAGTCGCTCTGGATAAGAGCGTCTGCTAAATGACTTAAATGTAAATGTAAATGGATGATAGCGGGGTGAACAGGCTGTGGATCCTGCACTCTCAGATTAATACACAGAGCAACGGATGCAAGGACTGACCATCAATGATATAAAATTATTGTTTTAACCATGTCAAGAGGCTATACAGTGTGTATTTACATTTCCAATGTTTACAAACATTGGAGAAAAACAAGCTTAAATTTTGGGTTCTCATGGAGTGACAGTTTAACTAAGCTCATGAGGCATTTCTAAGTTATATTCTTCAAGAATCAATGTATATATACACACATACATATACACACAGTTGAAGTCGGAAGTTTAAATACACTTAGGTTGGAGTCATTAAAACTCGTTTTTCAACCACTCCACAAATTTCTTGTTAACAAACTATATTTTTGGCAAGTCGATTAGGTCATCTACTTTGTGCATGACACAAGTAATTTTTCCAACAATTGTTTACAGACAGATTATTTCACTGTATCACAATTCCAGTGGGTCAGAAGTTTACATACACTAAGTTGACTGTGCCTTTAAACAGCTTGGGAAATTCCAGAAAATGATGTCATGACTTTATAAGCTTCTGATAGGCTAATTGACATAATTTGAGTCAATTGGAGGTGTACCTGTGGATGTATTTCAAGGCCTACCTTCAAACTCAGTGCCTCTTTGCTTGACATCATGGGAAAATCAAAAGAAATGAGCCAAAACCTCAGAAAAAAAATTGTAGACCTTCACAAGTCTGGTTCATCCTTGGGAGCAATTTCCAAATGTCTGAAGGTACCACGTTCATCTGTACAAACAATAGTACGCAAGTATAAACACCATGGGACCACGCAGCCGTCATACCGCTCAGGAAGGAGACACGTTCTGTGTTCTAGAGATGAATGTACTTGTGTGAAAAGTGCAAATCAATCCCAGAACAACAGGAAAGGACCTTGTGAAGATGCTGGAAGAAACAGGTACAAAAGTATCTATATCCACAGTAAAACGAGTCCTATATCAACATAACCTGAAAGGCCACCCAGCAAGGAAGAAGCCACTGCTCCAAAACCGCCATAAAAAAGCCAGACTACGGTTTGCAACTGCACATGGGGACAAAGATCGTACTTTTTGGAGAAATGTCCTCTGGCCTGATGAAACAAAAATAGAACTGTTTGGCCATAATGATCATCGTTATGTTTGGAGGAAAAAGGGGGAGGCTTGCAAGCCGAAGAACACCATCCCAACCATGAAGCACAGGGGTGGCAGCATCATGTTGTGGGGGTGCTTTTCTGCAGGAGAGACTGGTTCACCTCACAAAATAGATGGCATCATGAAGAACACAAATTATGTGGATATATTGAAGCAACATCTCAAGACATCAGTCAGGAAATTAAAGCTTGGTTGCAAATGGGTCTTCCAAATGGACAATGACCCCAAGCATACTTCCAAAATTGTTGCAAAATGGCTTAAGGACAACAAAGTCAAGGTATTGGAGTGGCCATCACAAAGCCCTGACTTCAATCCTTTAGAACATTTGTGGGCAGAACTGAAAATGTGTGTGCGAGCAAGGAGGCCTACAAACCTGACTCAGTTACACCAGCTCTGTCAGGAGGAATGGGCCAAAATTCACCCAACTTATTGTGGGAAGCTTGTGGAAGGCTAACCGAAACGTTTGACCCAAGTTAAACAATTTAAAGGCAATGCTACCAAATACTAACTGAGTGTATGTAAACTTCTGACCAACTGGGAATGTGATGAAAGAAATATAAGCTGAAATAAATCACTCTACTTTTATTCTGACATTTCACGTTCTTAAAACAAAGTACTGATCCTAACTGACCTAAAACAGGGAATTTTTACTAGGATTAAAATGTCAGGAATTGTGAAAAACTGAGTTTAAATGTAAACTTCCGACTTCAACTGTATAACTTACAAGTCCAAAAATGGATGTAGCAATTACAGATTGCCCCTTTAAGTCTATCAAAAGTGTGTGAGTTTGAGCATGTGTCCATTAGGCCTATGGATTTTTTTTATCAGCATGAATTAGATTAGAATAAAATTGAGGCTTTTATTGCTCAAAGGCTTGGATCTGGAAATATGCATCTATTGCAAGAGCGCATGTTTCACTAGCTGTCAACTCGTTTCAAAAACAAAATGATTGATAGGCAGCTTAAACTACTTGAATTCAACCATTATTGGGTTGAAATACACATTTGGAATTGTGAACAGCCATTCACAACAACCACAATTCTTAAGGCGCAAATAGCTAAATGAGAGAGCAGCAAAGTGATTCACAATGCGCTACGTAGATATCAATAATAAGTGATATCCGTATCGTCGTAGACTACACCACTACTGTCACCCTTACCTCCATGTGTTTATTCAATTTGGATAATCTTTGGATGCCGACAGCAGTCGCACCATTGGAAGACATACTGTAGCTTGGACTGTAGCCTACAAAAGCCTATTTCTGCTATTTTACCACGCTCAAGCAAACACATTTGGTGTGTCATCATAGTTAACGTGTTTTTTACATGTAATCCGTTAGTCCCCAACCCTGTGTATTGGTTAGGCTAAATATTCTAAGCTCCCTTTGTTATTTAATTTTAAAACTAAAATGCTTGATAGCACTTCGAAGCATGAATCACTCGTATGCTGTGTGACGACATGAATGAATGCTTGGTACAGTAGCCTATATATTGAAATATAGACCTAAGTAAGTCACGGTATTAACACTAAACAGGACGCGTTCTAAGCAATACAGCCTGATGGTGGTTATACAAGGTACCTACTATAAGAAGCCTACAATTGATAATGATAATTACAGGAAAAAGAGGACCGAGCACGTCCCCATTCTCATCGACGGGGCTGTAGTGGAGCAGGTTGAGAGCTTCAAGTACCTTGGCGTCCACATCACCAACAAACTAACATGGTCCAAGCACACCAAGACTGTCGTGAAGAGGGCACGACAAAACCTATTCACCCTAAAGAGACTGAAAAGATTTGGCAAGGGTACTCAGATCCTCAAAAGGTTCTACAGCTGCGCCATCGAGAGCATCCTGACGGGTTGTATCACTGCCTGGTATGGCAACGGCAAGGCACTACAGAAGGTAGTGTGAACAGCCTAGTACATCACTGGGGCCAAGCTTCCTGCCATCCAGGACCTCTATACCAGGCGGTGTCAGAGGAAGGCCCTAAAAACCACCCTAGTCATAGACTGTTCTCTCTTCTACCGCACAGCAAGCAGTACCGGAACGCCAAGTCTAGGTCTAAGAGGCTTCTAAACAGCTTCTACCCCCAAGCTAAAAGACTCCTGAACAGCTAATCAAATGGCTACCCAGACTATTTGCAGTGCCCCCCTTACACTACTGCCACTCTCTACTGTCATCTATGCATAGTCACTTTAATAACTCTACCTACATGTACATAATACCTCAACTAACCAGTGCTCCCGCACAGTGACTATGTATCGGTACCCCCCTTATAGTCTCGCTATTGTTATTTTACTACTGCTCTTTAATTACTTGTTGCTTTTATTTCATATTCTTATTCGTATTTTTTTTAAACTGCATTGTTGTTAGGGGCTCGTAAGTAAGCATTTCACTGTAAGGTTGTATTCGGCGCATGTGACGACTAAAATTTGATTTGATCATTCCTTATTATGACGATCATAAATTGTAATAACAATAATAACAAGGAGAGTATAGGAGTAAACTCTGTGTGCCCATTGTGTGAGACAAACATGTGCTGTTACTTTACAATATAATTTTTCTGCCTGTTTGGAACAGTGCAAACACTAAATCAGTTATAAATAATACCAGAGAGTCTGTTCTAACAAAAAACATTGCAAAGCCTTAATTATAGCATAGCAAAGACCAAAAACAGCTGAATTTGTGAAATTGCTTTATCCAACATTGTGAGGTGTCATGACGTTGCCCTCTTTGGACACAGCGAGCACCATCCCCCTACCTCGGCACCATCTCTCTGTCTCCTACAACCAGGCTGCTGTGGTCAGAAAGGTCGTAAATTCCTGGAGGAGATTATCTCCTCATGGCCACAGTAGAGAGAGAGTGGGTTTCATAGAGAGAACAAAGGAATTTCTTCCACCTCACAGAACTGGAGAACCGAACAACATTTATGTTCTGGAGAAGGTATAAAAGATCGGTGAAGAATCCAGCTACAAACTGGTCCGTTTGGTACAATTTTGTGAAACTCATGGGAGACAATACGGCCACATTACCATAACGCTGTTTATACAATAGCCTCAGTTATGAGGCTTACATCTAATTGTTGTATAAGATGAATGAGTGAGGATGATACTGTTTGTGAAATTGTGTAATGTGATTTTGGACTGTTTAATGAAGGAAACTCCAATTCCCTAAAAAGTTTCACTAAGTCATTGGCACGCCCCCAGGGGCACAGACAAGACCTGGCGTCATGAGACAGCCTTTTTCTATGTCCCGAAGAAAACCCAGGTGGGGGTTTTATATCACCAGACCGAGCTTACCTCAATTATGAGAGGGATAAGGGTTGAGACGAGACCAGTACCTCTATCATAGAGGGAAATAAGGTTTAAGTAGATTGCTGAATCTTTTAACCATCCCACGTGGTTAAACTCTTAGACGATCGATACCGACAGAATAAGAACAAGTCTTTGATATTAATTACTAGTCTGCAGCTAGGAATTCGGTATCTTTAAACGCGAAGACCGACAAAACATCTATTCTATCGCGACATGAATGAATGTCACTCTGAACTATCCATTCTAACCACGAGAGAGAGAGGACAAACTCTCCAACAGAAACAAACTTTTCAACAGAGATCCCGACGACACACTGAGCGTAAATATATATATTGATTGCAGTTATTCCCAAATGAGTGAGCTTTCATGTGCAAAGGATTAGCATTTCAATTGTTATAATTATTACCCTTTTGTCTAACAAGCCGTTATGCCGGTTTAGCCCACTAGGGCACATCCCCCTATCATTTCTTTGTAACCATATCTACTTTGTTTATTTGTTTATGCATTTGTGATTATTTAGTTAGTAAATAAAATGATTTAAGACAATTGATGTATGGATGATTCATAGTGAAGACTGGGTTCGTGCAGATAACCAACAATTTACGACGTTTGGAATGAGACTAACGTGAGGTAAAGAATAATTCATTAATCAGAAGACTAAGTGATCAGATATTAAAATATCTGAAAGTTATATTAGGAAAATAACTTTGTAATCTGAATATTTTCCTTGGTGCCCCGACTTCCTAGTTAATTACAATTACATGATTAAGTAGTTTAATCACGTAATAATAATAATAATAAGAGAATTTTTGATAAAGATTCATCTTCAGTTTAATGATGCCAAAGACACGACAGAGGCTTGGTGCTCACGGAATCATTAGGATATTAAACAAACACTAACTGGCAACAGACGCAGGACCTGTCTTATTTCTGCAGATATATGGATGAAGCCAAGCACGTTTAACAGTTATGGTATTGATTATAGACCTAATTAAGTTGGTTTCCTCTCTCCTCAATTTTCTTAGGATAAGGGCTGTTTCCTCACGCCACTGCTGCCTCTGCCGCATTGTTCTCAACACCAGTATGCTGAATTAGTCCACTGAGACAGGTGCAAAACAGACAAGTGTCTTGTACACCCATGAAAATAAATCTCGGTTGACCAACAGCCTATCAACCAAACAAATCGACCAGTCGAATAAATGGGGTCAGCCCTAGAGGAGTACTACACTTACAATACCAGCTCCCTATGTGTACGGCTCATCAGGCATAGTCATGTAATATATAAACTTTACAGAAATATAAAAAGCATCATGCAACAACTTCAAAGATTTTGTTGAGTTACAGTTCATATAAGGAAATCAGTCAATTTAATGCATTTTTCCACACAAAAGGACTTTACTATTACAGACAAACATTTCCGTGATCAAGGTTATCGAGGAGAGGCGGTGAGGAGAAGGAACGTGGAAGAAAAGTGCTTGTATGAAATGACTCCTCTCCACTCGCACCACCTGTTCCTTACAGGTGGTGGATCTCAAAATAAATGTGTAGAGTGATAACAAAATGTAGCTAGTTATGCAAGACATTTTCTAGTTAAAAGGAGAAATAGCATAGTGTTTAAACGTCCTTTGAGAAAACAACTGCTTCAAAGGGTGTGTGGCAGCTATCTAAACTCTTTCACAAAGAACTCTAGTAGGATACACACAACTATCCCTCGGTGAAAAGGTGTCTATCGAGGAGGGGAGGACACTCTTCCATTCCCCTAATAAGAAATGTACACTCTTCTCAACCAGTTTCCGGGTCACGGAGGAGGACAGGACAGACTTTTGCCCAAATGAGACAAGGCCTCTGTGTTGGTTTTGTTTAGGGGGGGGATTGGGTGGAGAGAGGGGAATGAATGTGCATTATTTAAAGAGAATGTTAGGGTGTAGTCTGGTGCTAGTAATAGCAGACCAGGTTGATTGCTGGTAGTGATAGATGGAAGAGGATGCGCGTTGCCCCTAGACACTGATCTAAAGGCCAGTTCGATGTTTTCATTCCTAACAGAGAGAAGAGAGAAACATGTTATCAGTGGATGGTCTATGATATCGCGACATACATCTACCGTAATACAGCAGCACCACCACAAGCTTTTGAAGAATGAGAGGTAGTTCAGCAAGATCCGCATGTCTGTCTGTCTGTCTGTCTCCATGTCTGTGTGTGTGTGTGTGTGTGTGTGTGTGTGTGTGTGTGTGTGTGTGTGTGTGTGTGTGAATCTGTGTTCATTCCGTGCCAGGTGCAATCACTTTGATCTATTGAGGTGAAATGTAGCATCCCCTGAATTGTGCTGTGATTGGGCACACAGTGGATTAGGTGGTCTGGTAAATCCAAACACACACACACCGACATGTCTCATGTGATATTCATGCTGTGTTTTTATCATTAGTGTTTGTTTTCATGCATAAAGCTGTGTTTGTCCCATTTCTGCTCTCACACGGGGAGTCCCACACAGAGATCAGAGCATACTTTAAAACACTGCCTTCAGATTCCTGGGTCACCCTACTAACACTACCACATCAATGTTTTAACTGGGCTAACCTTTTATCAACACTTTCACATAACACTAGTCGACACTGGGGTTTAGGATTTACTGAATTATTGGGTTTTACCAGAAAATTATCCTAATCCATTGGATAATTTGTCAAGTTACATACATTTTTAGCTAGTCTGTATAATGTTTTTAAAGACCATTTTATAAATGGTATACGTGTAATTGCATTTTGCAACCCCGCTCCACCAGTCGTCCCAACATGGTTTTGACCAGTAAAGTTTTGCTTCACTACACGCTCCACTGCTTGGATTGGTGCAGCAAGAAAACACAAGTGTCTATCCTATAATGAAAAGGCCCCCGCGAAAGAAAATTCAAGGAACTTGTTCATCTATTTTGATGTGCTGTCGTTACATTTGTGTTGGTGTTTCATGTCCGATGAGTTCAGGGTGTTGATATCATTTGAAACGTGCATCATGAGCAAAGTCATTGTAGCATCTTCCCCTGCGAGAACCATGACCATGGTTTGACTAAGCTTTGCTGTACCGCAGCCAAATAGCCTGTCAGCAGCCTGCCAAAGGTTGCATCGTGTCCATTACAATACAGAAAAAGGTATGTCTAGACCAAATCTTTCAACAGTTATCTATATTACCGGAGCTTCATGTTATTCTTTCTAAATTTTTCTATGGTGGATTCACGGCTGCAATTTATGGAAGATGCCAAAACTTGAGATAACAATAGCGAAGTCCGAGATACTGGTTTTCCCTATCCATCTGTGGCACAAAAAAAATCCCTAAATGTTTATGACAAATCCAGCTCCAAAACAAGTCGATATCCGAGCCAGATGGCTAATCTTTTGAATATGTGTAATTAAAGGTGCTTATATTTATTATATTGTTATTATTTTTGAATTGTAATTTCAGAAAATGTCTATAATATAGCTGCAGTAATAGTGGAATGATAGTGTTTCACAGTATTACTTACCCGCAGTGCTTAATTTGAGCAGGATCCTGCCGGAACAAGATCCAGCACCTCTCCCTTTTGGACTGTTTCGTTCTGGGAACCTATTTGTCTGGATCCGGTACCTCTTGTGGCATGATTTTTTTTTTCACAATGTAAAAATTATAATAACATCTATCAAAGTTAATTCGTGTAACCACCTGGTCAATTCTCTTGCCCCCCCCAAAAATACATTTTCACATTAGTAATGTGAAAAAGTGGGCCAGGTCATCTAATTGAGTCGGTATTATGATTTGCGCTCACCGCAACCTGTTTGAGACCAATGCGTAGTCGAGCTGCACCCCTGATAAATGTAAATACATTTGCCAAAGTAAGAGAATTTCTGCCATCTGTTCATAAAGAATTTAAATAATTCATGATAAGGCCTATAACTTAGCCACAGAGGATCATTTAGATTCATTTTAAAAAACAGTCTAGCTGTGGATTGTGTGTAGCCCAATAACAAGACATAACCTACAGTCGGGATCCTGTGGCAAATCTGTCAGTGAACAGCATTAAGACAAAACAGGCCTTTCGCAATATTTAAAATACAATCGTGGGAAACCAGGTTTGAAAGCAAATTGCTCCTGCTGAAAAGAGAAGACTCTAATCTGACTGCTGTAGGCAACCAACATATTTGATCAACTTCCAAATATTGTTTTACAAAAGTAAAAAACAAGAGAGATAGGCTTTTTGCACGAACACATCAGCCATCACCGGCTAGTGAGCTGTGCATGATTGGGTGAGTCAGTGAAACTGGAAAGCATAATTTCCTCCTCATATTGCAGCCTACAATATGTCTCCACACACCTAGGCCTAGACTATTGATGGATTCAAGACAAGGTTGTTTTTTAATCTCAGATTCTCAGTTTGACAGTGTCAAAGTCGCCTGTCGTTTTAATCATTTGTGCAGTAATAAAAAAGATAAATCCAAAGTCTCCCGTGATGTAAAATTAGGCAGAATTGTATGAAATGCGTTTATAAAAAAGGCACGTTTTTTTCCCCAGACCCGAGGCTACTAGGTTGTTCAGCTTCCCATGTGTGCAGCTTCTGTAAGTGCATCTACTCCACTGCTCTATGCCACCATGCAATTGTGATGATATGCATGCAATGTTTTTTCCCCTCATGCGATCCAGTACTTCTGAGCTCCCTAGGTAACCCCCCTCTTGCGCTCACATTTTGTTCTGGCACATCCCGATTTACCAATTAAGCACTGCTTACCTGACAGTGTTTTGATTGGCTGTGATATTCGCTTATTGTTTTCTCCTGCCGGAATGGCATCTGTTGTCAAAATTGGAAAGCTGTTTTGACTTTGGAAATCGGGTCAAGTGGCCATTAACAAAAAAACTAATTTCCTGGTTGCTAAAATTCTACACTGTTTGCTAAATTTCAGTTTATGTGAGAAAACCAGCACTGAATAGTGTAGGAAATCAAAGTGCCATCTAAAATCGTTGAGAAATATATATTTTTAATAACAATAAATATTGTTTGACCAGCTGCTGGAAGCTGGTGGACCAAAACCGAAAGCAAAAAGGCTCAAACGCAAGTCTCAGCCATGTTACTGGAATTATTGACTGGGAATTTCAAAACATGTCCTCAATTGGAATGAAATTGACACCCAACCGTGGTCTATCTAACAAACCTGAGAGAGATACAACCAGACTTTGTGCAGAGAGGAGAATAATAGCACCACAAAACCATCCATAACAGACGAGGCGCATCACGAAATGCTTTGATGAAATATCAAATCATCCAGAACCATAACCTGAGGCTACTGCTCATTCCTGAGAAAGTCAAACTCATCAGTCACAATAACACAGCCTTACAGGTTTAACCCAGTTACACATAGATAGTAATAACATTTCAGTGCTATCTGAGGCTGCAGGCTCAATGGCTGCAGACTTAATGGCCACTGCTGCTAGAAAGGGTGTGCTGCATTGAAATGTGCCCCCATCATATTTCCTGTGTCATGTTCATATTAACAGATACTCTAATGCCCTCTAGCGTTCTGACTATGCCAACAATGATTCAGGTCCTCAAGTGCAGAATTACAAACTAATTCTAATCAAGCATGTTTCCCTTGGATTTTTTTCAGCAACAGTGACAGTTAGAATAGGGAGGGGGGGGGGGGGGGGGGGGGGCAACGGCATGGTCTCTGTCCCATTTTTTTGCTGTTTTAAAGAATTTCCTGCAATTCTACACATTTTGCAAGGGCTTATGCAATCTGAGGGACTCAAATATATATATTTTTTTTTTTAAATATATACACTACCGTTCAAATATTTGGGATCACTTAGAAATGTCCTTGTGTTTGAAAGAAAAGCTATTTTTTTGTCCATTAAAATAATACAGCGTAGAAATTGTTAATGTTGTAAATGACTATTGTAACTGGAAACGGCAGATTTTTTATGGAATATCTACATAGGCGTACAGAGGCCCATTGTCAGCAACCATCACTCCTGTGTTCCAATGGCACGTTGTGTTAGCTAATCCAAGTTTATCATTTTAAAAGGCTAATTGATCATTAGAAAACCCTTTTGCAATTATGTTAGCCCAGCTGAAAACTGTTGTTCTGATTTAAAAAAGCAATAAAACTGGCCTTCTTTAGACTAGTTGAGTATCTGGAACATCAACATTTGTGGGTTCAATTACAGGCTCAAAATGGCCAGAAACAAAGGACTTTCTTCTGAAACTCATCAGTCTGTTCTTGTTCTGAGAAATGAAGGCTATTCCATGCGAGAAACGGCCAAGAAACTGAAGATCTCGTAAAACGCTGTGTTCTACTCCCTTCACAGAACAGCACAAACTGTCTCTAACCAGAATAGAAAGAGTGGGAGGCCCCGGTAAACAACTGAGCAAGAGGACAAGTGCATTAGAGTGTCTAGTTTGAGAAACAGACGCCTCACAAGTCCTCAACTGGCAGCTTCATTAATAGTACCCGCAAAACACCAGTCTCAACGTCAACAGTGAAGAGGCGACTCCAGGATGCTGGCCTTCAAGGCAGAGTTGCAAAGAAAAAGTAATCTCTCAGACTGGCCAATAAAAAGAAAATATTAAGATGGGCAAAAGAACACAGACACTGGACAGAGGAACTCTGCCAAGAAGGCCAGCCTCCCGGAGTCGCCTCTTCACTGTTGACGTTGAGACTGGTGTTTTGCAATCTAATTTACATAGGTATTCACACCCCTGATTCAATACTTTGTAGAAGCACCTTTGGAAGCCATTACAGCTGATTACAGAGTCTTTCTGGGTAAGTCTCTAAGACCATTCCACACCGGGATTGTGCAAAAACATTTCATTATTCTTTTCAAAATTCTTCAAGCTCAGTCAAATTGGTTGATCATTGCTAGACAACCATTTAAGGTCTTGCAATAAATGTAAGTAAAAAACGGTAAAATCAGCCACTCGAACATTCACTGTATTCTTGGTAGCAACTCCGGTGTAGATTTGGCCTTGTGTTTTAGGTTATTGTTAAGGTGAATTGATCTCGCAGTGTATGGTGGAAGACCGACAACCAGGTTTTCCTCTAGGATTTTTCCTGTGCTTAGCGCCATTCCATTAAAAAAAAAATATTCTGAAAAACTCCCCAGTTCTTAACGATTACAAGCATACCCATAACATTATGCAGCCAGCACTATGCATGAAAATATGGAGTGGTACTCAGTAATGTGTTGTATTGGACCCAAATCTAAAATTTTGCATTCATAACATAAAGACAATTGCTTTGCCACATTTTTTGCAGAATTCATTTCGTGCCTTGTTGCATGTTTAGGAATATTTATTTTCTGTACAGGCTTCCTTCTTTTCACTCTGTCAATTAGGTTGCAGAGTAACTACAATGTTGTTGATCCATCCTCAGTTCTCTCATATCTCAGAAATTAAACTCTGTAACTGTTTTAAAAATACCATTGGCCTCGTGGTGAAATCCCTGAGCGGTTTCCTTCCTCTCCAGCAACTGCGTTAGGAAGGACGCCTGTATCTTTGTCGTGACTGGGTGTATTGATACACCATCCAAAGTGTAATTAATAACTCAAAAGAGATGTATTTAATGTCTGCTTTATTTTGTTTTACCCATCTACCCTTTTTTGCAATTCATTGGAAAACCTACCTGGTCTTTGTGGTTGAATCTGTGTTTGAAATTCAGAGATTCAGTGCCCCATCTGCCTGTTTTGTATTTTATTTTGGCATTAATACATGTCACATATCTGTTTGCAAACAATGTAAAAATATATATATAAATAATTGAGTTAATGTTTTAATCGAAATTACAGATTGCCTCTTATGTCATAGTTTGTACATGTCAATTTTCAGTAGAAACCACATTTATTTAAGCAAATCAGCTACAGTTGGAAGTTTACATACACCTTAGCCAAATACATTTAAACTCAGTTTCACAATTCCTGACACTTAACCCTAGTAAAAATTCCCTGTTTTAGGTCAGTTAGGATCACCACTATTTTAAGAATGTGAAATGTCATAATAATAGTAGAGAGAATGGTTTATTTCAGCTTTTATTTCAGCTTTTATTTCTTTCATCACATTCCCAGTGGGCCAGAAGTTTACATACACTCAATTAGTATTTGGTAGCATTGCCTTTTAAATTGTTTAACTTGGGTCAAACGTCTCAGGTAGCCTTCCACAAGC
This sequence comes from Salvelinus namaycush, assembly GCF_016432855.1. Taxonomy (NCBI): domain Eukaryota; kingdom Metazoa; phylum Chordata; class Actinopteri; order Salmoniformes; family Salmonidae; genus Salvelinus; species Salvelinus namaycush. The sequence continues at coordinate 31,520,222 of NC_052309.1, read as the reverse complement.
TTCCCACAATAAGTTGGGTGAATTATGGCCCATTCCTCCTGACCGAGCTTGTGTAACTGAGTCAGGTTTGTAGGCCTCCTTGCTCACACAAGCTTTTTCAGTTCTGCCCACAAATTCTTTAGGATTGAGGTCAGGGCTTTGTGATGGCCACTCCAATACCTTGACTTTGTTGTCCTTAAGCCATTTTGCCACAACTTTGGAAGTATGCTTGGGGTCATTGTCCATTTGGAAGACCCATTTGCGACCAAGCTTTAACTTCCTGACTGATGTTTTGAGATGTTGCTTCAATATATCCACATCATTTTCCTGCCTGATGATGCCATCTATTTTGTGAAGTGCAACAGTCCCTCCTGCAGCATAGCACCCCCACAACATGATGCTGCCACCCCCGTGCTTCACGTTTGGGATGGTGTTCTTCGGCTTGCAAGCTTCCCCCTTTTTCCTCCAAACATAAATGGTCATTATGGCCAAACAGTTCTACTTTTGTTTCATCAGACCAGAGGACATTCCTCCAAAAAGTATAATCTTTGTCCCCATGTGCAGTTGCAAACCATAGTCTGTTTTTTCATGGCGGTTTTGGAGCAGTGGCTTCTTCCTTGCTGAGCGGCCTTTCAGGTTATGTCGATATAGGACTCGTTTTACTGTGGATATACACACTTTTGTACCCGTTTCCTCCAGCATCTTCACAAGGTCCGTTGCACTTTTCGCACCAAAGTACGTTAATCTCTAGGAGACAGAACGCGTCTCCGTCCTGAGTGGTATGACGGCTGCGTGGTCCCATGGGGTTTATACTTGCGTACTATTGTTTGTACAGATGAACGTGGTACACTCAGGCGTTTGGAAATTGCTTCCAAAGATGAACCAGACTTGTGGAGGTCTACAATTTTCTGCTGAGGTCTTGGCTGATTTCTTTTGATTTTCCCATGATGTCAAGCAAAGAGGCACTGAGTTCGAAGGTAGGCCTTGAAATACATCCACAGGTACACCTCCAATTGACTCAAATGTCGTCAATTAGCCTATCAGAGGCTTTTCTGGAATTTTCCAAGCTGTTTAAAAGCACAGTCAACTTAGTGTATGTAAACTTCTGACCCACTGGAATTGTGATACAGTGAATTATAAGTTAAATAATCTTTCTGTAAACAATTGTTGGAAAAATTACTTGTGTCATGCACAAAGTAGATGTCCTAACCGACTTGCCAAAACTATCGTTTGTTAACAAGGAATTTATGGAGTGGTTGAAAAATGAGTTAATGACTCCAACCTAAGTGTATTTAAACTTCAACTGTATATTGTTTTAAAAGGCAGTAAATGAGGCTGAATGAACTGTTTTGCTGCCAGACAAGGCTCCGCTGCCAGACAAGGCTCCAGGTGTAGCAGTGATAAGATGTTGGGACTGCTTTATGTAGGCCCTAACAGTTTGTGGGTACTATTTGTCACCGTTATAGTGCAATTAATGTATTGTTTAGTGTTGTGGCTTTGCCACTTTTTATTTTGCCCCACCAAGAGTTACATGCTAAAAAAATAAAAAATAAATCACCACTGATTTACTAAAGAAATTTCTTTAGTAGCTTTTCATTTTTTATAATTTGTCAAATTAAAAAACATATCCACTTTGACATTATGGGGTAGTGTGCAGGACAGTGACCAAAAATCTTAATTCAATCCATTTTAAATTCAGGCTGTAACAACAAAATGTGGAAAAAGTCCAATGGTGTGAATACTTTCTGAAGGCACTGTATATTCTTGCCATGTAACTACTGTGAAAAAATGTGTAGAATGTACATGAAAAAATAAATTTAAGAAAAAATGTTATTGTCAGCATCACATGCTGATTTGAGCATCAATCATTTGATTGGATTCAAGTGGTCCTCATCCTCCACACCAGTCAGACACAGCTGAGGTTTTCCCTCACCGTCTCAAAGCCAAAACACTTAGGCTAACACTCAGATGGTACTATTGTGAACTAAGGTGGCACTGACAGGTTTTATTGACACACTGTTCCCTTTTACCTAGTATGCAACTAACAATCTGCTTTGTATACACTACAACCAGCTACCAGAATGTTCTGGCAAAGGTCGTGACTCATGAGGCTGAAATGTTGACACCAAACATACAAGTGTTACTTTGCAAGTGAAGTTTGCGGGAGCTTCTTCTCCTTTATTCAACATTTCCTTAAGTCTTAGTGTAATGATATTGAAGGGATCTACGCTGACTTTTATTTAAATGTATTTATTTTTACAAATATTTTAGGTAATACTACAATTCTTTATTTTTCTTGGTGCACTGGTGCTCCTAAATTTAAATGACAAATCGCACAGCAAAATAGGAGCATATGCGAGTAAAATGGTCGCACTGTAGAGCCCTGTGGAGTACATTTCACTTTTATACATAAGTGATGTGATGCTGTTCTGACAGTGCTTCCGAGTGCTTCCTCATAGTTGGATAGATCGCAGGTTGCACAGTTGAATTCCAATATAAAATGAATTCTCTATGTAGAACCAAAGTTCATAACCATCTCCGTGAGAGTTCTGTCATTAAGAGGAAATGAGTTAAGTGATATTTGAGAGCTGTGTGTGTGAGTGTGAGAGAGAGAGAGAGAGAGAGAGAGAGGTGAGAGGACTGAATGAGCTGCTCTATGAGGGCCTAGCCCACAGAGTAGACACACAAGCCAGTTCCCAAAAACCACCACAGCAACCCGCCACCACATATCTTGCACCTCACCAGGGTCTCCATGGCAGCCGGAGCAGGCAGCCAATCAGCAACAGCGGTTGTTTCTCTGATTTCAGATCCGTGGGAGGCAGAGAGAAGAAAAGGGGGCCCAGTTGCCCCGCTATTAAAACCCGATAGTACAATGAGCCACTGTGTAAATATGTGCGTGTCACAGTGTGTGTGTGTGTGTGAGGGGGGGGGGCATGTATGGGACCGTCTATGTATTCGATTAAATCAGTGACTTGAGAAATCAGTTGGCTGACTGGAAACCACACTTTGTTCTTTAAAAAAAGAGGAAGTGTCTGACTGCTTCTGGCATCACACAATATCAAAGCAAAGATATCAAACAAACTCACTCTAAAAACTGTATAAAATGTCATTTTAAGGCATGGTTATGAAATATGTAAATATGAGGACTTTTACAAGAGACATTGTCTTTACTCCATACCCCAAGTCTACAAATATGTGGTCTAAACAGTAGTAAAGACAGCTTGGTTGTTAATCTTTTAGTAGTTTGATTATGAGCTCCCGAGTGGCGCAGCGGTCTAAGGCACTACATCTCAGTGCAAGAGGCGTCACTACAGCCCCTGGTTCATATCCAGGCTGTATCACATCCAGCCGTGATTGGCCCATAGGGCAGCGCACAATTGGCCCAGCCTCGTCTGGGTTTGGCCGTCATTGTAAATAAGAACGTGTTCTTAACTGACTTGCCTAGTTAAATAAAGGCAGAGGATTCTGACCTCTGTGAACCCCCTTGACCTCAGGAGAGATGAGAACATTAACAATAGAAGATGGGTTGTTTGGCCGGATTCTTGATACGTTCAGTAACTTGGTGACCCCCCCCTCCCTTGGGTTCCTGTAACAACTCAGCAATTCATCCCCCTCAGGGAGAAGACCACCCCTGGCACATCTAGCACCTGACACACACACAAAGAGCAGCAAGTCAGATCACTCACACACCAGATACAGAGTCCCCTATGTATTTATTTGGACAGTGAAGCTTACAATTTAGCTCGAAACTCCAGCATTTTGGATTTGAGATCAAATGTTTCATATGAGACAAAAGTGCATAATGTCACCTGTTATTTGAGGGTATTTCCATACATATGTTTTACCATTTAGAAATGAAAGCACTTTATGTATCTAGTCCCCCCATTTGAAGGTGTCATAAGTTTTGGGAGAAATTCCCTTGTGTATTAAAGTAGTCAAAAGTTGAGTATTTGGTCCCATATTCCTAGGACACAATGCCCAAATCATTGTGACTAGAAACTTGTCGGATGCATTTGCAGTTGGTTTGGTTGTGTTTCAGATTATGTTGTGCCCTATAGAAATCAATGGTAAATAATGTGTCAATTTGGAGTCACTTTTATTGTAAATAAGAAAATAATATGTTTCTGAACAGTTCTACATGAATGTGGATGCTACCATGATTATGGATAATCCTCAATCAATAGTGAATAATGATGAGTGAGAAAGTCAGAGGCATAAATATCATAACCCCCCAAAAATGCTAACTTCCCCTGTTATTGGTAATGGTGGAAGGTTAGCATGTCTTAGGGTATGATCTTTGTGCCTCTGTAACTTTCACACTATTGAGATAATAGGAAACCTATTGAAATCATATAAATACCGATAACAGAACAGACGTGACCATTTACGATGACAGTGGGTGGACCGGCGGCCATCTTTGCAGTAGTAATTAGATGTTAAAATTGCAATTCAATAAAAATGTAAATGGTGTAGCATTCTAAATGGCAGTGGTCTGAAGGGATAGATCCATTCTATGATTATATTTCTATGATTGAAATGCCATCCACCCTGTATTCACGAGCATGTTGTATCTCAACCAATTCAGGGCACAGCACAAAAACCTCAGATAATGTAAAATAGGGTCTAAGCTGCAACATATGCGTATATGAAAACAAATTTAGTTTACAAGTTCAGGTAATTGACGTTAAAAAGGTGCTATACATAGGATTTTTTTTAAATTGTTATTTCAGAAAATGTCCATAATATACTGCATCTGCAGTAATAGCGGAATTACTTTCACAGTATTACTTACATGCCAGTGTTGTGAATGGCTGTGATATCTGCCTATTGATTTCTCCCGCCTGAGCGGCATCTGTTGTCAAAATGGGAAAGTTGTTTTGACTTTGTAGCTGTGTTATCAATGCATTATGTGCCAGTCTAGAATTCAGCCAATGTCAAATTGATGATCTAAGGAAAGAGAACACTGAGCTGAAAGGTACTGTCGACTCTATTCATGGCAAGGTGGAGGTGGAGCCAAGGGAGAACAAACAGCTTAAAGAAACCTTGCTTGATGTACAGTGTCGATCAACGTGGAACAATCTAATATTTTCAGGGATACCGGAGAATGACAACAGCAGAGGCTGTGAGAACACTGTCCGAGACTTTATGTCAACTCAACTGAAACTGCCCACTGATGTTTTGTGTAATGTCACTTTCTCCAGAGTCCATAGAATGGGTAAGGCCTCTGGGAATGGGCCCCGGGCTATTATTGCATGTTTTGACAAATGTAAGCAAAAGGAAATGACAACGAGCAGGGGCAGAGAACTCAGAAACACTGATTTTGGAATGAATGATAACCCCCCCCCCCCCCCCCGAGATCAATGAAAGGATCTTTTTTTTTATCCCATCATGAAGGAAAAGCGTTGCATGAATCAACGAGTCTCCATGGTGATGGATACACTTTACATCAACTATATCGGGACTCAGAGTAACTACCTGGATATTTAAATGTAATGTTCAAATCTGAGTGTGTGTTGTAGTGTATCATGACAACTTCAACTATAATGAATACATGCTCTATTGATCTCCACTTGATAAGAAAAGGGCTGCATATAGCTCAGGTTAATGTATGTAGCCTTCCTAACAAAATACATCAGGTTTTTAACTTGGTCAACATAATCATATTTTGGCTTTGACCGAAACGCATTTAGATGCATCTGTAAATGGGCAAATTAACATTCAAGGATATAGTCTGAGAAAAGATAGGAATAGGAATGGTGGGGGTGTAGCACTGTACATTCAGAATCATATACCTTTTAAGAGGAGGGATGACCTTAATGTATGTCAAATAGAAACACTATGGGCTCAAGTACATCTGCCTCACCAGGCAGCCATATTGGTAGGATGTGTGTATAGACCTCCTAGCTCTAAGGTGTCCTATCTGAATGACTTATGCACTGGGTTTGACCAGGCCACAGAGATGTATTTATCTTGGGTGATTTTAATATAATTTGGAAGGATCATAATAATTTGAATAGAACAAAATTGATGAGATTTGTTTCAAAACCACAGTTCTCGGCATATGGTTAATGATACTACTAGATCATCAACTAAGATGGGTCATCGTTCAGACACATGCATTGATCTGATCTTCTGTAATATACCATTGCAATGCTTAAATGCCAGATCAATGCCAGTGGGCTGGACAGACCATAATATTGTGACCATAACCATAAACACCAAGGTTCCAAAGAAACCCCAAAGGATTGTGGTCAATAGAAATTTTAAAACATTTAATCATGAGCTATTTCTAAATGATTTGGCTGCTGTACCCTGGGAGCTGATTTATCTAGAGGATGATTTAAATCATGCTACAGAATGCTTTATTGATTTGCTCACTGAGGTAATGGACCATCATGCCCCCAGTAAGAACAGTAACAGTAAGTACAGTTGGGGCACGTCCATCTCCATGGATTGATGATGAACTGGGTGAAGCTTTTTCGTCAAAGAAATTCGGAAAAAGTCTTAGCAGCCAAATCTGAACAGAATTATAGAGCATTATGTAATTATGCAGTTAAATTGAATCGTAAGAAAAAAAACATTATTTTACAACAATGCTTTTATTTATTTTTTGAAAGGTATGGAATACAGTTAAGGGCTTACTTGGTACATCCATCTCATCATGCCCATCTAGTGTGGAGGTTGGCAGGAGAACAATAACAAAACCAGCTGATATTACCAATCATTTTTTGATTGGTTTTTTTTTTTTACAAAGAAAATTGATTTACTGAGCAATAATGTAAACACACATTCTTCCAAACAAGTTATTGTCCAATGGATTGATGATCATATTATGAGCAACAAGACCTGCTCTTTTAGTCTACAAATGGTGTCAGTAGGTGTTAAATCTATTTTAGTCATTACCCGATGGTAAATCTACAGGTTGATCTTATGGATAATTTTTTTACTTCGCTATGCTGTCCCCAGAAATAGATATTTAATTGCTCACTGGAAAAGGGGATGTTGCAAATGTATGGAAGCATGCCCAACCGTGTCCTATTCCGAAAGACGGCAAAGAACCCATTACTCCTGCCAATAGTCAACCAATTAGTGTACTCCCTTCACTCAGTAAGATATTGGAGGGTATTGTGAGTAGACAAATGGGAGTACATGGAAAATAATGATCTGATTACAGCCAATCAGCATGCTTATCGCAAAAACCATTCCACTACCACTGCATTGGTTGACATGACTGACGAGTGGCTCAATGCTATGGATAATGGCAGGTTTGTGGGGGTACTATTTTTGGATTTTAGTACAGCATTTGATTAATTTTGACAAAATGAATGCATTATGGTTTTAAGTAGGTAACATTGAATTGGTTACAGTCATATCTAACTGACAGGAAACAGTCCACCTATATCAATGGTTCATTTTCTTCCCCTCATGTGTTAAACTGTGGAATACTGCAGAGCAGCTGCATTGGGCCACTTCTTTATTTAATATATACCAACGACCTTCCTTATGCCTTATCTGAAACTCAAGCTACTATATTTGCAGATGATACTACAATTTATACAGCAAGATAATTGGTTCAACAGGTACACAACAAGCTTTACAAGGAGATTGAGAATATCAGGGAGTGGGTTTGCCGGAACAAACTTGTTTTAAACACCAAAAAAAAACGAAGTTGTTCTGGTCTGTTCCACTAGGAAAAGGCCAACACAGCATGGGATACAATTAAGTAGGGGGGGGGGGGGGGGGGGGGGGGTGGGAGTACAAATTGAGGAAGTGGCAGAAACCAAACTACTGGGAGTGCAGCTAGACAACTGATTATCATGGTCGTCTCAAATAACTAATCTATGTAAAAAAAAAAATATATATATATATATATATATATATATATATATATATATATATATATATATAAAAAATCAGCATGCGTGATTAGAAGGATAGCTAACTACTTACCAGGAAAGATTCTTAAGCAAATAACACAATCATTAATTGAGAGAGGTTAACTACTGTTCTGTAGTCTGAGGAAATGCATCAGCAAGTGAAATTAGGAGGCTACAGACTGCACAGAACAAAGCAGCAAGGATTGTTTTAAGGTAGTCATGGACAATGCTCTTGGTTGGTCGTCAAGAAACAAGATAATTGAAAAAAAACATGCTTATTTTATTTAATAATATACACCATTTAAAAACAGCCAAACTCTATTCAGTTGGTAAATACTAGGAATAGATTGTCCACCATCTATGTGTTATCCAGACAGAAAAGAGAAATGGGAAAAAGAACATTTCGATTTAGAGCAATAAAGAAATGGAATAATTGAACTGAGCAAACCAGAAAACTTTCAATATATATAAACAATACTTTAAAACCATTTAAATATAATACATAGGAAAGTTGTGCTGGACTATGTTAGATGAAGAATCCAAATATATCTTTAGACTGAGTATTTATCTGGTCAATATGTTAGTGTTATGTCTGTTTGTAACAGTGTGTTATGTGAAAATGTGTTCATATTATAAATTGTATTTTAATGTTTAAGGACTCTTGGAAGATTAGTCCAAATGAAGACTCAAAGAGATCCAAATCAAAATCTAGTGGAAATCAGGTTGAGTGGCCAATGTAGAAATACCTCTCATTTCCTGGTTGCTAAAATTCTACATTGTTTTCTTACAAACTGAAATTGAGCGAACAAACAATGTAGAGAATCATTGTACCATCTAAATCACTGCAAAATTATTTTCAATAACATAAAAACAGCATTTTTACAGCTGGTGGATCAAAACCATGAGTAAAAGGCTCAAGCGCAAGTCTAAGCCATATTATAGGAAATGGGATGTGGGAGGGGCGAGATTGGTTCTGAATGCAACCAAGTGCTATTGCAATTCATCAAGCTTCCACATTGGGGCGCAATTCAGGGAAATTCTAGGTGTAGCACCTTCAAAGGTTTCCAAAATGTCTGAATTTATTTAAACAAAAATAAAAATTATCCAAGAAATTACAAAATAGTTTGACACCCCTGTTTGTAAGATTTAAATGATATCAAACTAAACCGTTTATCTTTTTCAGTGATGAAGACATTGATATCTCATGGTATGGTGGGGTATGCAAAATTGGTCAACTTTGATCTCGTGAATGTTTTGGCATTCAGGTCCAAAAAGTCCCTTTCTGACCACTTCTTCTATGGGCAAACATGTATGGAAAGTTGTTTAAATCAAAATGGATGCTGTCAAAAAGTGATGGAATTCAATTGGATTTACCCTTTCAAAATCCACATTCTAGCCCGGCTTCTCTCCTCATTACAAACTCTTCACTTGAGCTCAGCAGTTTAGAGCGTGAGCCTGTACTTATTGTTCACACCTTCGACACAAGCTATTGTGTGTGTCATTTCCCCACAAACACACATCCTGCCTGCCAAGATGACACGCTGATCACCAAGGTAACACCACAGATAGGCCGTTGAGAACAGGCACTAACAGCCTGAGTTAATAGCCAAACAGCTTGACTTCCATATTTAAGCACATTCTCTAAATGGCTGAAATAAAATGGGAAATCTCATTTTAAGTCAGTCTCCTTACAAATGGACTAATTGATGACATAAGCCACATAAATTATCCTATGTGGGGAAATGGAGGCTGTATGTTGCTCAGAGGACAGCAGCCTCAGCTCAATGTATAGCCTACTGTACTGAGCTGTCAGGGCCAGACACCATCACGCTAAGGTCTTACCGCTCACACATACCAAAAATAGACATACAGTGCACATGTAGGCAAAGTACAAAAACATATTCCATAGACACACACGTTACATTGGGTAACAGCTAGCTATGTTGTCGGCATACCGACTAAGCAGGACGGGCCTCGACAGGCCCTGCATTTCTGAGAGGAGAGACGTGGATAAGGAGACGAACGTGATATAAAATGAAACTCCAGCAACATGACAAAGATGGGTTTGTTCTCCACTCTTCCAAAGGAACCCTGCTGTAAGAAGTACAGCAGCCATGGTGCGGAGTTTACCCCCGTTCTAATTGCATTAGGCTAACCAAAACATGCAATGTCATGGTGTCAAACATATAGTACACATAGAAGTAGAGATGGGAGTTGGCTGTAGCTTTTGTCATTATTGTTGTTAGTTTGTCATTGCTCATTAAGAACAGAGGAAGTCTAACAGGCAGGGAACTCGAAGCACATCCTCGTCTCGGCACCTTTTGAGGTGAAATATAACCTCAGCCAAGTTGTGAATTACCATGGAAATCACGCATGCATCTTATCAAAGAGTGACTGGAATCCAACTGACCTCATTTTCTCTGAAAAAGACAAGTGACATGAATGAGCAGAAATCCATGGTCTGATGGCTTGGTCCCAAGTCCCATACCATTCATCTGGAAGTGTTTCCCCTATATTCATTTAGCAGTGGCGCACTGCCTAGACTAGCTTTTAAGATCAGAGTGATCTTCCTCAGATTCTCATCAGATCGTCCGAGAAACCTCCAAGGTAACTAGCTTGTAATCCTGTAAGTGTAGACAACCATATTCATAGACGTATGTAATAATTGTTAGCTAAAATACAGTAACATTACACTAGCTAAATAATTATTTGGGTTAATATAGAATTGGTTGGTGATGTCATTGAGATCCCTAAACAAAAAAAACGTTTTTCTCCACAAAATTATATTCACAGTGCAGTTATCACAAAACTACCATTTTTTAACCAGTAGAAACCCACATTTGGAGGAGCTTGTTTTCTTTTGCCCTGTGTTTGATTTGTGAGCTCAGCTTAAAAACTTGGTGGGCAGGCTTTTGTTAAACCATGAAACAAATTACAACCCTAGACTAATGAATAAGCAATTTGCCTTCATCAAAACAATGTTTTTTGTTGCATATTTCAGTCTGGAAACTGCCTAGGTTTAGGGGGAGTTATAAGTGTAATCTATTCTAAATGGCACACTATAGTGGTTCGCAAAAAAGCTTTAAATAGACGAGACAAATGTATTATTTACACATATACCCCTACTGTAAATCAACCAGTCCATTTTGAATTTGTGATAAAGCTGTCGTGATTTGTCAAGAAATGTATCCCAACAGTTAGTTTTTAAAGGCAGTCATTTCTGTAGGCCTAATGGGAGGTGTGCAGAGCGTGCGTGTGTGTGTACGTGTGTGTAGAGGGAGTGGTCGGATAAAATTGAGTGAGCGACATGTAATGGAGGGAAAAGAACTGTGATCACTTGGCTAGGTTTATTTTTTGTTGTGAGTCGCTAATGCACATAACAAATAAAACATAGACAAGCATTAATTCAAGTTGATTCTTCGGGACTAAATTTCACTTGCCCGAAGCCACCTGCGCACCTTCATTGCCCCCATGTAATTTTTGTGATATAAAATAAAACATTTTAAATCATAATTTTAACAAAATGTATATAAAACAGTTAACGCTAATCATTTTTTCCCCCATTTGCCACTTTCCTAATTGAGACGAAGAGATCAAATTCAACTTCACTCGATTTTCAGATGAGTTTCAAAGGAAGAGAACACCCCCAAAAAAATATGCATTTTGAAGTATAATGTCCTTTAAAAAAAGTCACCTTCTTACAGTCATTCAAGAACTTGGTAGCCCACTTAGTTGCCCACTTTCACTCAAAGACAGGCCTCATGAAACCTGTTCTCAAAATGACTAACTTACGACAGTTTATTTCATAACTGTTTCCTGCTCAGCCCTCTCAGCAACAGAACTGATTGACTCAAATCAACATTGAAGGTAAAAGTCTGCATCTGGTTAACTGACAGACCACAGAGTGTAATGGAATTCATGGTCTATTCACCTTATTCAACCATTTGCTCCTGCAAGTGAATGTTATCTTTGTGAAACACAAAGGACATGCTGATGCTGTCTGTCTGAGTGCCAGACTGAATTGTGCCACTAGAATTTAGATTGTCATTGCTCTAGCACCTGGTCTTTAGAGGGACGAGGAAGCTGCACACTCTCTCCATTGTCCCTAATGAACCACTCATCCATTTCAAGTCCCTCGCCTAGGGTACTTCCCTCAATACATGTGCATCATAGAACTATATACAGGTAAATGCCTAAATAAAATAAATACCAGCATAAAGTGTCGTAATATGATGAGCCACCAGAACAGCTTCAATGCGCCTTGGCATAGATTCTGCAAGTGTCTGGAACTCTATTGGAGGGATGTGACACCATTCTTTTACAAGAAATTTGATAATGTTGTGTTTTGTTGATGGTGGTGGAAAATGCTATCTCAGGCACCACTCCAGAATCTCCCATAAGTGTTCAATTGGGTTGAGATCTGCTTATTGAGAGAAACACACACTTTAAATCCCTCTTTCAAAGTTACTGAGATCTCTTCTTCTGGTCATGGCAAAATAATGGGAAACTAGACATTTTTATACATGACCCTAAGCATGATGGGATGTTAATTGCTTAATTAACTTAAGGAACCACATCTGTGTGGAAGCACCTTCTTTCAACTTTGTATCTCTCATTTATTCAAGCATTTCCTTTATTTTGGCACTAACCTGTAGATACTGCCCCTCTCTAGAATAACTGCCCCTCCTTACTTTCAGGCTATGTTCAAACCCTACTCCTCAACCAGAGTACTCCGTTCTGCCACCTCAGGTCTCTTGGCCCTCCCACCCCTACGGGAGGGCAGCTCCCACTCAGCCCAGTTCAAGCTCTTCTCTGTCCTGGTACACCAATGGTGGAACCAGGTTCCCCCTGAAGCTAGGACAGCAGAGTCCTTGCCCATCTTCCAAAAACATCTAAAACTTCAAACAGTATCTTAGATAATCCTCCTCACATCGACCCCCCCCCCCTCCCCCCACCTTTTTATTTTTTTAAAAGTCAAAAATGTGGACACACCTAAAACATTCAAGGAGTTTTTCTTAATTTTTTCTACATTATATAATAATAGTGAAGACATCAAAACTATGAAATCACACATATGGAATGATGTAGTAACCCAAAAAGTGTTAAACAAATCAAAATATATTTTATATTTGAGGTTCTTCAAAGTAGCCACCCATTGCCTTGATTACTGCTTTGCAAACTCTTGACTCTCTCAACCAGCTTCACCTGGAATGTTTTTCCAACAGCCTTGAAGGAGTTCCCACATATGCTGAGCAGTTATTGGTTGCTTTTCCTTCACTCTGCAGTCCAAATCATCCCAAACCATCTCAATTGGGTTGAGGTTGGGTGATTGTGGAGGCTAGGTCATCTGATGCAGCACTCCATCACTCTCCTTCTTGGTCAAATTGCCCTTAGACAGCCTGGAGGTGTGTTGGGTCATTGTCCTGTTATAAAACAAATGGTAGTCGCACGAAGCGCAAACCAGATGAGATGGCTTATCGCCGCAGAATGCTGTGGTAGCCATGTTGGTTAAGTGTGCCTTGAATTCTAAATAAATCACTGACAGTGTCACCAGCAATGCACCCCCACACCATCACACCTCCTCCATGCTTCACAGTGGGAACCACACATGCGGAGATCATCCATTCACCTGTGTAACCTTTATTTAACTAGGCAAGTCAGTTAAGTACAAATTCTTATTTAAAATGACGGCCTACTGGGGAACAATGGGTTAACTGCTTTGTTCAGGGGCAGAATGACAGATTTTTACCTTGTCAGCTCGTGGATTTGATCCAGCAACCTTTCGGTTACTGTCTCAACGCTCTAACCACAAGGCTAACTGCCACCCCTTACAAGGACACGGCAGGTAGAACCAAAAATCGCAAATTTGGACTCATCAGACCAAAGGACAGATTTCCACTGGTCTAATGTCCATTGTTAGCGTTTCTTGGCCCAAGCAAGTCTCTTCTTCTTATTTAGTAGTGGTTTCTTTGCAGCAATTTGACCACGAAGGCCTGATTCACGCAGTCTCCTCTGAACAGTTGAAGTTGAGATGTGTCTGTTACTTGAACTATATGAAGCATTTATTTGGGCTGCAATCTGGGGGCTGGTAACTAATGAACGTATCCTCTGCAGCAGATGCAACTCTGGGTCTTCCTTTCCATGGTACGGTCCTCATGAGAGGCACTTGAAGAAACTTTCAAAGTTCTTCAAATTTTCCGGATTGACTGACCTTCATGTCTTAAAGTAATGGACTGTTGTTTCGCTTTGCTTATCTGAGCTGTTCTTGACATATGGACTTGGTATTTTACCAAATAGTGCCATCTTCTGTATTCCACCCCTACCATGTCACAATACAACTGATTGGCTCAAACACATTAAGGAAAGAAACTCCACAAATCAATTTTAACAAGGCACACCTGTTAATTGAAATGCATTCCAGGTGACTACCTCATGAAGCTGGTTGAGAGAATGCCAAGAGTGTGCAAAGCTGTCATCAAGGCAAAGGGTGTCTACTTTGAAGAATCTCAAATATATTTTGATTTGTTTAACACTTCTTTGGTTATTACATGATTCCATGTGTTATTTCATAGTTTTGTGAAAAAATAAAAACGGGTGGTGAAATTGCACTTGCAATTCACCCACCTTCTAGCTCTGACTCTATGGACAGCTACATTATTGAAGAAAAATGTACTTTCTATGCCTGTGATATGTGGTTGTCCCACCTAGTTATCATAAGATGAATGCACTAACTGTAAGTCGCTCTGGATAAGAGCGTCTGCTAAATGACTAAAATGTAAAATGATTCAAATGTTCAGTTGATCTTTTCCTTGCTCTCATTTAGTCATGTGTGAACTGCCATATCAAACATTCCTTGTGACTGACAAAACCAGAGCAAAGTATAATAAATCCCAACAACCTGAGTAAATATTGACAAACTCCTTCAAGGATGTAATGTGGTTTTACCTGCTATTGTGGAATCTGGTGCAAAGGTTAACACACTTTCCAACAATCTTTACTCAAACTTCACAGCCACAAACAGTGCAGGCCATAGGCTAGTTATAGAGATGGTGCAACACCAGTCATCCTCTCATGATTGTCTTATCAGTGCCATTGCCATAAAACGTTGACTCCACAAATAGCACCTTCCAGTGCTGTGTAAACCCCAACTGATGTGACCAAGCAAATAAATATATTACCTGAAGAGGAGTCTTCATGGTCGGAGCTCAAGTAGCCTTCACTGCGTCTGTCTGGAGTACTGCACCCGGAACCACCGGTAAGGGATGCAATGAAGGGCGCAGGTATGCAGGAAGGAGACTGCCTCCCATCATCACTGGAGTCGAAATCTCTGCTCTGGCGGAATGGGCACAGGGTGTCCAGGTTCGGTTTCGACTTCTGGCTGTCTCTGGTGGTCGTTTTGGGGTTCACCAGGTTGCTCTTGACGAAATTCTCATTGAGCTCAGCATCCTCGTATTCATGGTCACTAGCCTCCCTGCTGTTGCTATCAGTACCGGAATTCTGTTTCCCCATTATGCGGCCGATGCAGTTTCCATCAGCTTGAGAGAGCCCTGATGAGATCGTATTCCCTTGTTTCTGGAAGCTTGGCTTTCGCGGGGGCGCGGGGGGGATAAGTTTACCTGTCCTACTACTGATCCTGGTCGGCGGCTCTGGTTTGCTGCCTGGCGTCTGTAGTTTCATGCTTGCACTACCAGTACCAGGCACTTTCATACTTTCGCCGTCTACTTTTTTATTATCCCATTTCCTTTCTGTTTCTGTCTTTGATAATACAGGTTCAACATTAAAGTTTTCGTCTTTAGTGTTTTCCCACCTTTCCATGGCATAACTTTTCTTCTGTCTAGCGATGGTGGTCTGTAGGTATATCACCTTGAATTTCTCCTCCGATAGCGCCTGCTGCAGCGTTTTGAGATTCTCTTTACGTGTTTCTAGCTCTGTCTCAACATCTTCCACCGAGGTTAAATCCATTTTAGGTGCTTCCACGTCAGGAAATTCCTTTTTCCAATGTTTTTCGAATTCCTCTTGCTCCCACATCTTGTCTCCTGCGAAGATCGGCGATTCAGTGTAATTGCCCCTTGAGGAAATTGTTCCCTTTACAAACAGTATTGATTCTGTTGCATATGGAACCTTTTATCTGCTAAAATTCCCACAAACTCATTCCACACTTACCACTTCGTTGTAAATTAACACACACACTTGTTAAATCTCCAACGCAATCGCTTGATCAGTTTGGTATATCCAAATCAAAACTTTCGAGTTCCGGTATATAGGTGGTGACGTAAACCAATTAAATGCGACAGTCGTATGGCGCGTTCAAATCAACTGGGAACTGGAAACTGGGAAATCTCAACGCCGACTTCAGTGCGTTCAAGTCAACTGGGAACACGGAAAGAAACGAGTTCCGAGTGGGAGTAATCATTTTGAACGGTCATCCAACTCGGGAACTCGGACCTCTTTCTAGAGCTCCGACTTTCTACTTGAAGTTCACTGACGTCATGATTTGACCTCGTTTTTTCAGAGTTGACATGTCTTGAAAGCACCAAAAGTGATGATGGAGCATTCGTTTTTTAGATGGAATGTAGCAGATTGTTTACCTGTGACCTTACCTGCATTAGAAAAAATATATTTGAACATTCAATCATAACTGAAATGTTCTCACAATAGGAAAACACCTGTTGATGTAAATGTATAATATTACATAATTATAATATTTTAGAATAGGAGCTATGACTTGTTAGATTGTCTTGGTTTAGGCTACTGATAAAATACATTCAGAAATCATTTCCTGGTCCATCTGCTTCAGTGCGGTGTTGTGTTCAAGACCACCTAAAGCGAGACCGATTCAACACTAAGACTGGAGACATTTGAATCCGAGTCAAGACCAAGACCGGAGGGGGGGGTGGGGGGGGCGAGACCGATTCAAGACCGAGACCGGGAGGTGGTCAAGGGAACCGAGACCAAGTCGAGACCGAGACCAGAAAAATGTGAGTGCAATTCAAGCGTTCAAGATGTCCAGTATTTCTGTGTTCATATTTCAGAAGAACATATGTATTATTTAGATATTCAGAAGGGTGAAAAAAATGCATGCTGAGGGCAAATAAAGCCACTCTACAAATTATTACCAACCCAAAGACAATGGGGAACAATGAGGGCCTTCTACACCTTCAGAGAAGGGCCAAAGATTTATAAAATAAAAATAATAATCATTCTAATTATATTTTTATTTTAAATTATGTTCTGATTCAATCTCTTCAGTTTTTCTTTGAAAGGAAAGGGATAACACTGAAGTTACATCAGCTAATATCTCGAAGTGCTGTACAGAAACCCAGCCTAAAACCCCAAACAGCAAGCAATGCAGGTGTAGAAGCACGGTGGCTAGGAAAAACTCCCTAGAAAGGCCAAAACCTAGGAAGAAACCTAGAGAGGAACCAGGCTATGAGGGGTGGCCAGTCCTCTTCTGGCTGTGCCGGGTGGAGATTATAACAGAACATGGCCAAGATGTTCAAAAAGTTCATAAGTGACAAGCATGGTCAAATAATAATCAGGAATAAATGTCAGTTGGCTTTTCATAGCCGATCATTAAAAGTTGAAAACAGCAGGTCTGGGACAGGTAGGGGTTCCATAACCGCAGGCAGAACAGTTGAAACTGGAATAGCAGCATATGCCTCTTAGGCCTACTAACAAACGGTCAAATTAAAGCCTTCCCTGTTTCTGACCGTGAGATGAGATGTATGCAACTCAAAAGGGAGCCACTGCTACACTAGCCTACCATTCAACACCGGTAGCTTCTGCTTGCAGGACGAGGGCAGCATGCGCAACATTTAAATAATGGGCAATTAATTTAAATAACGAGAGAAAAAATTGACTAAAGGTGAAATAAAAATGGTATAGTTAAACAATCCCACCAATCTGAAAGTACACTTTGCTCATAGGAGGGCAAAAGGGCAGGTGCTCAGGCACCCTTAGACCTTTATCTGTGCACTTGCCTGGAACAGGATAGTATGCACTGAACACACAAGGCTTTTCTGCTAAACCAGCTTTTCTACTGTATGTCACTTGAGTGTTGGTTATCTACATGAAAATGTTACGTAGTTGTGCTTTGTGTATTTTATCAAATTTTATGCAAATTCGAAATGATGGCACCGTGCTGAATGTGCATTGTTCTACCATTGCTAACTGGTTTATCAAATCCTATCAATTATGAAAATAAACTTTCCACAAAGATATACCACAGACTTACACAACCCAAGAATGATAATATCTATGACATGAAAATCTGTCTCTTACAAGGGAAACCCAAAACCTAATTAGATCATCTCAAATATGTTACTGTACATATGGCTGCATTCACCCAGACTTCCAGTAAATCTGAGCTGTAATGCTATTCAATAGAAACCAGAACAATTCTATCACTCATGAGAGTGGAGGGGGATACATGACCCAAGATGGGTTTGAGTGGCCTGTTGGATCCTTTCCCAGAACTGAAATATCATTCTCCTAAAAGCTTTCTTTTGCCTGTGGGAATCATAGAACACCAATCAATAGTTTGAGAGCTTGGTTGGATTACCATACAGCAGGCATGACTGTAACTGGCCAATGTACATGCAATTGTGAGACAGTTAGACAAGTCAGACTGCTGCCTGGTGGTGCCAGGTGAGATGACATTACAGGAAATGTGTGAACCTGCTGCTAATTTGTTCCTACTGCTGGTAACCGGATTTCTGGTATGTAAATATACAGCTGTCAGATATGCAGGGCAAGGCTTCGTATCTAATCATTAACCAGGATACTTCCTACTTGTTGAGCTCAGTAAAAGTGACACATTGAAGACTACAACTCCAACCTAAGAAAGCAATTTAGTATTAGACACATTTTTTTGGATCCAATGGTTGGAAAGGGTACAATTACATGTTCTATTGACCACAAGACCAAGAGGCCTTTATTATTGTAATGATGTCAGTTGAATGTGGTGGCTTGTTAATGGAGCTGTGCTGTCCTCTTGTGGTCAACATAATAACATTAAAGAGATGGCCTATTCTGAAAACAAATACTGACAAGACACACAAGCTTGTTTTTGATTCCAATAATCAGAAGATATATGAGTGCATGTACATCTGCCTTCTTCATTTTTTCAGAATTGTATAATAAAAGACACTATGATCACATTGCTGATGATATAACGCAAATTGTCATATTTATAGATTATGTTCAATTTACAACAAAAAAAGGCATAGGATATACCACAATTTAACTGTTCTGAGGGATTGGAATTAAATATTTAAATCAGATCACTATTGCTTAATCTTTTTAACATTTCAGCAAACAGCAAATGTGTAGGACATACAAATGAAATGATTGAATACATACATAAGAATTTCACATGTCCACTCATGTTATTTTCAAAATAGACATCACAAGTAAAAACCGATTTACAATACATCAAAATAACAATAATAATATGATCAAATGCTTTATTCCTTCTGACAGCAAACACATGTACATGTCTGAAACACATTCACACCTCGTCACGTGAAAATAAATCACCTTAACACATCCAACTTCCTATCAAAATATAATCTGTATTTATTCCACATCTGGGATACAAATTACACTTTCCCTCACAAATGTCATGCAATTATCATAGAAATCACTTACATTAAGGCAATAGTAGCAGCACCATAACAACAACCATTGTAGAGGTTAGGTAAAATTGATTGTATAAAGAGGTTAGGTACCATCGAGAGGTTCTGTTGTTGTATTTTAAGGCCGAGCTCACTTGCTTATTGGTTGTTACAACTCGATTGTAAGTATAATAAATATGACATAAAGATTCACAGGTTGTACATTATCATTTTAACTTCCTGAGCGGTTATTTGCAATATTGTGAAGAGAAGTAATAAAACTCTGCATTCCCAGAGTCAAAGAAAACAGCATGGGATTCTGACTGAGCCATTGGATACACCCTGTATTGGTTTCCTCTCTGTTGATTTGATGTGTACATTACTAAAGAAATAGTTGTTCCCAGTCCAGAGCTTCCGGCGACAGTTCCCAGTCCAGAGCTTCCGGCAACAGTTCCCAGTCCAGAGCTTCCGGCGACGTTTCACAGTTCGGAACCTCCAACGACGGTCCACAGTCCGGAACCTCCAACGACGGTCCCCAGTCCGGAACCTCCAACGACGGTCCACAGTCCGGAACCTCATGAGAAGGTCCACGGTCCGGAACCTCCTGCGAAGGTCAACGGTCCGAAACCTCCAGCTCCATGGCCGGAGCCTTCCCCTGCACCGATGCCCAGTCTAAGCACGGCGTCCAGTCCAGCTCCAAGGCCAGAGACTTCTTCTGCGTTGGTGCCCAGTCCAGGCACAGCGTCCAGTCCCACTCCTTGGCAGGAGCTTTCCCCTGCGCCGATGTCCAGTCCAAACATCGGCGCTCATCGCGGGATGAGCGGGTTCTTCGGCCCGCACCAGAGCCACCACCAAAGATGGTGGATCTGAGAGCTGAGCGGGTTCTTCGTCCCGCACCAGAGCCGCCACCGGCACTAGACACCCCCCCAACCCTCCCTTTTTGTTTCAGGTTTTGCGGTCGGAGTCCGCACCTTTGTGGGGGGGGGGGGGTAGTGGGACTAAATGATAGTCCCACTAAGCGCAAACCAGATGGAATGTTGTGTCACTGCAGAATGCTGTGTTATTCATGCTGTTTAAGCTTGCCTCACCAGCAATGCACTCCCACACCATCACACCTCCTCCTCCATGCTTCAAGGTGGGAACCGCACATGCAGAGGTCACCCGTTCACCTACTCTGAGCCTCACAAAGACACGGTGGTTGGAACCAAATATCTCAAATTTGGACTCATCAGACCAAAATACAGATTTCCACCTGTCTAATGTCCATTGCTTATGTTTCTTGGCCCAAGCAAGTCTCTTCTTCTTACTGGTGTCCTTTTGTAGTGGTTTCTTTGCAGCAATTTGACCATAAAGGCCTGATTCACGCAGTCTCCTCTGAACAGTTGATGTTGAGATGTGTCTGTTACTTGAACTGTGAAGCATTTATGGGCTGCAATCTGAGGTGCTGTAAGGGGTGCGTACTGGCGGCAGAGAAGTCAGACGCAGGAGAGTAAACTGTGTTTCCAATGGCACAGTTTTATAACAAAAACGCACCGGAAAACAGAACAATATATAAATGGGTACATAACCCGACAATACGTGCACAAGCACTTACAATAAACAATTCCGGACAAGGACATGGGGGGGAACAGAGGGTTAAATACACAACATGTAATTGATGGAATTGAAACCAGGTGTGAGGGAAGACAAGACAAAACCAATGGAAAATTAAAGGTGGATCGGCGATGGCTAGAAGGCCGGTGACGTCGACTGCCGAACACCGCCCGAACTAGGAGAGGGATCGACTTCGGCGGAAGTCGTGACAGTACCCCCTCTTGACGCACGGCTCCAGCAGCACGCCGACACCGGCCTCAGGGATGACCCGGAGGGCGAGGTGCAGGGCGATCCGGACGAAGACGGTGGAACTCCTGCAGCATTGAAGGGTCCAACACGTCCTCGACCGGAACCTAGCACCTCTCCTCCGGACCGTACACCTCCCACTCCACGAGATACTGAAGGCCCCACACCCGGCGCCTCGAATCCAGTATGGAGCGAACGGAGTACGCCGGGACCTCCCGCACCTCAGACTCCTGGAGCGGACCAGCCAGCACCGGCCTGAGGAGAGACACGTGGAACGAGGGGTTAATACGGTAATCGGGTGGCAGTTGTAACCTATAACAAACCTTGTTCACTCTCCTCAGGACTTTAAATGGCCCCACAAACTGCGGACCCAGCTTCCGGCAGGGCAGGCGGAGGGGCAGGTTTCGGGTCGAGAGCCAGACCCGGACACGGTGTTCGCACCGGGGCCTCACTGCGGTTTGCTATCTGCGTTCTCTTTTTGGCGCATCACGGCCTGCTGAAGGTGAACACGGACAGCTTCCCATCTCTCCTCCGCGCACCTGAACCAGTCGTCCACCGCAGGAACCTCGGTCTGACTCTGATGCCAAGGCGCCAGAACCGGCTGGTACCCCAGTATGCACTGGAAGGGAGAGAGGTTAGTGGAGGAGTGGCGAAGCGAGTTCTGTGCCATCTCAGCCCAGGGCACGAACGCCGCCCACTCACCCGGCCGGTCCTGGTAATAGGACCGCAGAAACCTGCCCACATCCTGGTTTACTCTCTCCACCTGCCCATTACTCTCGGGGTGAAACCCTGAAGTAAGGCTTATTCGAGACCCCCAGACGTTCCATGAACGCCTTCCAGACCCTAGACGTGAACTGGGGGCCTCGATCAGACACTATATCCTCAGGCACCCCGTAGTGCCGGAAGACGTGCGTAAACAAGGCCTGTAGGGCCGTAGGGAGACCGGGCAGAGGGAGGAGACGACAGTACTTAGAGAAACGATCCACAACGAGCAGGATCGCGGTGAGAGTGGAAGATCAGTCAGAAAATCCACCGACAGGTGCGACCAAGGCCGTTGTGAAGCGGGTAAGGGGTGTAGCTTACCTCTGGGCAGGTGCCTAGGAGCCTTACACAGGGCGCACACCGAGCAGGAGGAAACAAACCCCCACGTCCTTAGCCAAGGTAGGCCACCAGTACCTCCCGCTCAAACAGCGCACTGTTCGATCGATCCCAGGATGACCAGAGGTGGGTGACATGTGGGCCCAATAGATCAACCGGTCACGAACAGCAGACAGGATGTACAGACGCCCAGCGGGACACTGGACGGGAGTGGGCTCTGCACGTAACGCCTGCTCAATGTCCGTGTCCAGCTCCCACACTAACGGCGCCACCAGGTAGGAGGCGGGGAGTATGGGAGTGGGATCCAGGGGCCGCTCCTCTGTGTCATACAGCCGAGACAATGCATCTGCCTTCACGTTCTGGGAGCCTGGTCTGTAGGAAAGGGTAAACACAAACGGGTGAAAAACATGGCCCACCTTGCCTGGCGAGGGTTCAGTCTCCTCGCCGCCCGGATGTACTCCAGATTACGGTGGTCAGTCCAGATGAGAAAAGGGTGTCTAGCCCCCTCAAGCCAATGTCTCCACGCCTTCAAGGCCTTGACGACAGCCAACAGCTCCCGGTCAACCACGTCATAGTTTCGCTCCGCCGGGCTGAGCTTCTTCGAGAAGAAGGCACAGGGGCGGAGCTTCGGTGACGTACCCGAGCGCTGAGAGAGCACAGCTCCTATCCCAGCCTTGGATGCGTCCACCTCCACTATGAACGCCAAAGAGGGAACCGGATGGGCCAGCACGGGAGCCGAGGTAAACAGAGCCCTCAGGTGACTAAAAGCCCTGTCCGCCTCAGCTGACCACTGCAAGCGTACCGGGCACCCCTTCAGCAGTGAGGTAATGGGAGCCGCTACCTGACCAAAACCCCGGATAAACCTCCGGTAGTAGTTGGCAAACCCTAAGAACCGCTGCACCTCCTTTACTGTGGTGGGAGTCGGCCAATTACGCACGGCTGAAATGCGGTCACCCTCCATCTCCACCCCTGAGGTGGAAATGCGATACCTCAGCCTTGACGTACAGGTCATGATCCAACAGGCAACCAAGCACCCTGTGCACCAGTGACACATGCTCGGCGCGTGAGGCGGAGTATATCAAAATGTCATCAATATACACCACTACACCCTGCCCGTGCAGGTCCCTGAAAATCTCGTCCACAAAGGCTTGGAAGACTGATGGCGCATTCATCAACCCGTACGGCATGACGAGGTACTCATAGTGCCCTGAGGTGGTACTGAAAGCCGTCTTCCACTCGTCTCTCTCCCGGATACGCACCAGATTGTAAGCGCTCCTGAGATCTAGTTTGGTGAAGAAGCGCGCCCCGTGCATTGACTCAATCGCTGTGGCTATGAGCGGTAGCGGGTAACTATATCTCACAGTGATCTGGTTCAGACCCCGATAGTCAATACACGGGCGCAGACCTCCCTCCTTCTTCTTCATAAAAAAGAAACTCGAGGAGGCGGGTGAAGTGGATGACCGAATGTACCCCTGATGCAGGGATTTGGAGACGTATGTTTCCTTAGCCTCCGTCTCCGCCTGTGAGAGGGGATACACGTGACTCCTGGGAAGTGCAGCGTCTACAAGGAGATTTATCGCACAATCCCCCCGTCGATGGGGTGGTAATTGAGTCGCCTTCTTTTTGGAGAAGGCGAGAGCCAAATCGGCATATTCAGGGGGAATGCGCACGGTGGAGAATTGGTCTGGACTCTCCACCGTAGTAGCACCAACGGAAACCCCTAAACACCTCCCCGAGCACTCTCGCGACCACCCCGTGAGAGCCTTTTGTGGCCAAGAAACAGTGGGGTTATGACAAGCTAACCAGGGTAGGCCTAGCACCACGGGAAACGCAGGAGAGTCAATAAGGAAGAGACTAATTCTCTCCTTGTGACCCCCCTGCGTCACCATGCCCAGAGGAGCGGTGACCTCCCTAATCAACCCTGACCCTAATGGTCGACTATCTAAAGCGTGAACGGGGAAGGGCACAGCCACAATGGGGATCCCTAAACTATGGGCTAACGCTCTATCAATAAAATTCCCAGCCGCGCCTGAATCGACGAGCGCCTTATGCGGGGAAAACTCAGGGAAAGTGACATACACAAACATATGTGCAACAGAGGGCTCTGGGTGAGAATGGTGCCGGATCACATAGGGTGACGCCAGAGCGCCCTGACTGCTGCCTCGATACCTAGAGGAACCAACCCGGCACCGACCGGCAGTGTGACCACTGCGGCTACAGATGGTGCACGAGCTGGAACCCCCTCCAGTCTCCCTGCTCCATGGGTATCGGAGAGGGGGTGCGTGGGGATGGAACCAACAGACCCCGATCTGAACGTCCGCGGGAAGCCAACAGATTGTCCAGCCGGATGGACAGGTCCACCAGCTGGTCGAACGTGAGGGTGGGGTCTCTGCAGGCCAACTCCCGACGGACGTCCTCGTGCAGACTGCAGCAATAATGGTCAATCAGGGCCCTGTTGTTCCATCCCGCGCCGGCAGCCAGGGTCCGAAACTCCAAGGCGAACTCCTGGGCGCTCCTCGTTGCCTGCCTCAAAAATGGAAGAGGCGCTCACTCGCCGCTCTACCCTCGGGCGGGTGGTCGAAGACTGCCCGGAAGCGGCGGGTGAACTCCTCAAATTGGTCCAATGCCGCATCTCCCTCTCTCCACACGGCGCTGGCCCACTCCAGGGCTTTCCCGGTGAGGCACAAGACGAGGGCGGACACCCTCTCACGGCCCGAAGGAGCCGGGT
This sequence comes from Salvelinus namaycush, assembly GCF_016432855.1. Taxonomy (NCBI): domain Eukaryota; kingdom Metazoa; phylum Chordata; class Actinopteri; order Salmoniformes; family Salmonidae; genus Salvelinus; species Salvelinus namaycush. Next base: position 31,495,086 of record NC_052309.1, on the reverse strand, counting down.
GGACGGTTGCCAGGTACAAGTCCAGTTGTAATAGGAACCCCTGGCAGTTCGCAGTCGTACCATCGTATTCCTTGGGTAGGGAGAGTTGAATCCCACTGGGACCAGGAGAAGGAGGAGTGCTTAGTGGAGACCCCGGTTGTGCTGGTGGAGGCGATGGGAGAACTACCTGTCTCTCCCAGCGGTCCATTGTCTGGACAACGCGGTCCATGGCAGTGCCAAGATGGTGGAGCATTGCTGCGTTTTCCCGGACGCGCTCCTCCACCCCTATACCCGGGGTACTTGCTCCTGCTGACTCCATAGGTTCGGTCCGGAATTCTGTAAGAGGTGCGTACTGGCGGCAGAGAAGTCAGGCGCAGGAGAGCAAACTGTGTTTCCAACGGCGCAGTTTTATAACAAAAACCCACCGGAAAACAGAACCATATATAAATGGGTACATAACCCGACGCACAACAGACAATACGTGCACAAGCACTTACAATAAACAATTCTGGACAAGGACATGGGGGGGAACAGAGGGTTAAATACACAACATGTAATTGATGGAATTGAAACCAGGTGTGAGGGAAGACAAGACAAAACCAATGGAAAATTAAAGGTGGATCGGGGATGGCTAGAAGGCTGGTGACGTCGACCACCGAACGCCGCCCGAACTAGGAGAGGGACCGACTTCGGCGGAAGTCGTGACAGGTGCAGTAAACTCCAATGGATGTATCTTCTGCAGCAGAGATAACTCTGTGTCTTCCTTTCCTGTGGCGGTCCTCATCAGAGCCAATAAAATCATAGCACTTGATGGTTTGTAAGACTGCACTTGAAGAAACTTTCAAAGTTCTTGAAATTTTCCGGATTGACTGACCTTCCTGACTTAAAGTAGTGATGGACTGTCGTTGTGTCGCTGTGTAGTGGTGTACATAGAAGACATCTTGGTGTAGTCCACTACACGCGAGCAATGTCTCTTATGTCAGGTCCGTTTTGGAGAGGCTGATAGGGCATCACCTGTACACCAAGGCAGAGAAGTGCCTTTTTTTCCAGTAGGTGGTTTCCTTACTGGGCTATCAGATATCCACCGCGGGAGTGGAGATGGAAGAGCCGAGGGTCAGTGCAGTATGGTCGTGGCCTGTTCAATCCAACATCAAGGCGGTGCAGCGCTTCCTAGGTTTTGCCAACTATTTCAGGTGCTTCATTAGGTGTTTCAGCACAGTGGTGGCCCCTCTCATCTCGCTCCTGAAGGTAGGTCCTTGACAGCTGTGCTGGACTGAGGAGGTCAAGGAAGCCTTCCGTGCACTCAAGGAACATTTTACGAACATACCTGTTCTGGCTCATCCTGACCCATCTCTCCCCTTCATCGTGGAGGTGGACGCCTCCGAGGTTGGAGTAGGGGCTGTTCTCTCCCAACACACTGGATCGCCGCCTAAACTCCATCCATGCGCCTTCTACTCACGGAAGCTGTTTCCTGCCGAGCGGAATTACGACGTGGGGATCGTGAGTTGCTGGCCGTCAAGAAGGCGCTGAAAACATGGCGACACTGGCTGGAGGGTGCTCGACACCCATTCCTGCGGAGGCTCCCTTCTCTCACGTCTTACGGCACTACGGGATCCGGGAGGATATTGTGTTTGACAGTGGTCCTCAGTTCACCTCCCGTGTCTGGAAGGCCTTCATGGAACAACTAGGGGTCACGGTCAGCCTCACCTCCGGGTACCGTCCCGAATCTAATGGACAGGTGGAAAGGGTAAATCAGGAACTGGGTAGGTACCTTCGTAGTTACTGTCAGGACAGGCCGGGGGACTTGCTGCATTTCTGCCTTGGGCAGAAGTCTGAAGTCCTCAACTGGAAGCTTCATTAAATAGTATCCGCAAAATACAAGTCTCAATGTCAACCGTGAAGAGGCGACTCCGGGATGCTGGCCTTCTAGGCAGAGGTCCTCTGTCCAGTGTCTGTGTTCTTTTGCCCATCTTAATATGTTGTTTTTATTGGCCAGTCTGAGATGAGGCTTTTTTTTTGCAACTCTGCCTAGAAGGCTAGCATCCCGGAATCGCCTCTTCGCTGTTGATGTTGAGACTGGTGTTTTGCGGGTACTAATTAATGAAGCTGCCAGTTGAGGACTTCAGCCGTTTCCAGCTACAATAGTAATTTACAACATTACCAAGGACATTTCTAAATGACCCCAAACTTTTGAACGATAGTGTATATAACAGAGGATATCTATAATATGGCATTTCCAGATTTTCAGTGTATTTTAGGTATTAATTGATATTGATAACTAAATAACAGAGGGTCAGACAGATTAACAAGACACAAATGTCCCTCACCACTAAGCTAAGGATTCTGGGAATAACCACTTCACTCAGCTACTGGATCCTGGACTTCCTGATCGGCCGCCCCCAGGCGGTAAGGGTAGGTAACACCACATCCGCCACGCTGATCCTCAACACGGGGGCCCTTCAGGGGTGCGTGCTCCCTGTTCACTCATGACTGCATGGCCAGGCATGACTCCAACACCATCATTAAGTTTGCCGATGACACAACAGTGGTAGGCCTGATCACGACAACGAAGAGACAGTCTATAGGGAGGAGGTCAGAGACCTGGCCGTGTGGTGCCAGGATAACAACCTCTCCCTCAACGTGATCAAGATAAAGGAGATGATTGTGGACTACATGAAAAGGAGGACCGAGCACGCCCCCTTTCTCATCGACGGGGCTGTAGTGGAGCAGTTTGAGAGCTTCAAATTCCTTGGTGTCCACATCACCAACAAACTACCATGGTCCAAACACACCAAGCCAGTCGTGAAGAGGGCCCGACAAAGCCTGTTCCCCCTCAGGAGACTGAGAAGATTTTGGCATGGATCCTCAGATCCTCAAAAAGTTCTACAGCTGCACCATCTAGAGCATCCTGACTAGTTGCATCACTGCCTGTTATGGCAACTGCTCGGCCTCCGACCGCAAGGCACTACAGAGGGTAGTGCGTATGGCCCAGTACATCACTGGGGCCAAGCTTCCTGCCATCCAGGACCTCTATACCAGGAGGTGTCAGAGGAAGGCCCTAAAAATTGTCAAAGACTCCAGCCACCCTAGTCAAAGACTGTTCTCTCTTCTACCGCACGGCAAGCGGTACTGGAGTGCCAAGTCTAGGCCCAAGAGGCTTCTTAACAGCTTCTACCCCCAAGCCACAAGACTCCTGAACAGCTAATCAAATGGCTACCCAGACTAGTTGCAATTTCCCTCCCCCTCTTTTACGCTGCTGCTACTCTCTGTTTATTATCTATGCATTGTCACTTTAACTCTACCTACATGTACATATTACCTCAATTACCTCAATTACCTCGACTAACCTGTGCCCCTGCACATTGACTCTGTACTGGTCATCCCTGTATATAGCCCCGCTACTGTTATTTTACTGCTGCTCTTTAATTATTTGTCAATGTTTATTTTTTTCTTAAAACTGCATTGTTGGTTAAGGGCTTGTAAGTACTGTAAGCATTCACTGTAAGGTCTACACCTGTTATATTCAGCGCTTGTGAGAAATAACATTTGATTTTATTTGTTTACCTGACATTTAATTTCCATGTGTGCATCCAAAAATAACAACTCTTCTAGCCTAGTTAAAACAAGGGACATTTGTACTTGAAGTCATAGTGGTGGAATATTGAAGAGTAGTTGACACAAGCCTTCAAGTGATAGAAAGAGCTTAAGGACTCGGAGAGCAGCTGCGGAAAGTTGCCGGGGCTATAAAAAACACTGTTTACGTTTCTTAAAATGACTGCTGTTTGGGTTTTACACTTACATAATACTGCCATTAGACTAGTGTGACCCATTCATGAGGGTTGGGTTGAGATCATCCCACATAGTATCCACATAGCCTATGGATACGTATGGATTGGTTGTTATAATGGTTTTACATTTTCATACAGATGACAAACCAAACATTAACTACTCTCTACCCAAAGGCCACCCATCCAAAATCCTCTCCAAGATATGGATTGTTTTATTCAGATGGCATGCTTCATGTCATCACCACAAAGTAATTGTATTCAGTTGCGAGGTAATCCTGATTCGCATCATTTGCATCATTAAATGGCGTTAAAAGGTAATTTTCCTGTAAGAAATAAATGTTTTGATGAATGCACTGCCTGACATTAAATGCCAAATCATTGACTCATAATAAGACTAGATAGGTTTTTAAATCTGTAAATGCTCCCCAGGAAGGGAAAGGAGTACTTTTTCAGGCCATGCTTCTCTGCATTCCTCTTGGGATGTTTCACTCCAGGTGAGACCTGCTGCTTCCTTTGGGGAGTGGCAGGTCCCCTCTCTCCTCCTCTGATTCTATGAGGCATGTGAACTTTGACCTCTTCTTTGAGTGACATCTTCTCACAGATCTCACTGCCTCGGACACTGGCGCTTGAGTTATGAACAGGCTGTATGTACCCAGAATCACTGCTGATACATGAATATGGGGGAGCAAAGGCATGCATTGAAATATTCACACCTTTTCCATTTCTCTGACATTGTTGTAATAAGATAGATATAGTAATCTATTCTAAATGCTTCACACATTTATGAAGAAGCATTGCTGAGGGCACAGCACTGACTTAACCAATTTATCAGCGGCCATCTTTCCACCTGTCTGCTGAAGACTAAATGCCAAGGTCTGTAACGACGGGATAGGATAACACATTTTTCTGTCCACTGAGAGCAGCATTGAAATACTGTGAGATTGTTTTTATGAAATCAGGATTGGGGGTCTCTAGAATAATCTTGGATGGTTGTCACTAGTTACCACAGCCACAAAGTCGAAATTGACTATATCATAAAAACTCATGAAAACAAAAATCGTTTTTGGGTCTTAATTTAAGGTTATGGTTAGGCATAAGGTTAGCAGTGTGGTTAAGGCTAGGGTTAAGGTTAAGGTTAGGTTTAAAATCACATTTTAAATCTATAATATGTAACTTTTTGGGCAACATAGAAACTTCACATAGAAACTTTGTAGGGTAAAATAAAATATTTTTGGTAATGGAAAATGTATTTCACAGCTGTTTAGATGGTACAATGATTCTCTACAATATACTTGCATGTTTTGTCACATAAACAGAATTTTAGCAACCAAGAAATGGGGAACATTTTCTGCATAGTGCACTGTTAAGAAATTGTTGAAATGGGTGGGGTTTATGACCTTGCGGCTGTGGTAAGTAGTGATGACAGGCATGTTTGGACAAATTCACTATAGGGATCCTATTAAATTACTAGAGGTGCTGTGTCATAAACCCTCAAAGTTCTATAATGGGACCAAAATGGCAGCCATCTTGGTCACGGAGAAATCCAAAACCAGTCTCACTAGAATGAATGGCATTGGTGATGCATTTCCTGCTTTTACTTATGCAGGAAAATATAGGTAAGGCATGTGATGTATCAGAAATTGTGTAATGGAATTATAATCAACCTAAAATATTGTCATATAATTATAAATATTGCTTATATGGGTTTTATACAAATGTTCTGTATAAATAGCCTCTAAAATATATGTAAAGAGTCCATAAATGTCTGTTTTTTTTGGGGGGGGGTAATCTGAGTGTTATTATATGATACAATATCAGTACTTGTTGCGTTTACAACTTGTGTAAATCCTATCATCAACTGATTTGAGCAAGTGTATGGCTGTGGATTGACTGCATTGTTTGAATAGAAAGTTGGCATATTGGCAGTTAATTTGAAAAATATATAGACTAATTATTGTAAAACTATCTGACTAGCTAGCTAACACACACATACAGTGCAGATAAATTCTTCACATTCATTGTTTTACACAAAATCTTATCACAGCACTGGCAGCTCATGGTTGACCAACTCCCTGACCAACATGGTTGACATTTGCGCCATCATAAGAAGGTTAAAGCCATTGTAGTATTTTCTTAACTCTATGAAATGCGCACAGTCAACCAGGAATTGAGACGAGCAAACGTCGTCACGTCACGTCAGAGAATATTAGTTGGCCAACCAAGGTTTTTCTAGGAGTTCTTCATCGTGTTTCACAATCAGGTGCTCTTCAGTCGCTTGAAGCTTGTGATTCCTACAGGATACAGAATGTCAGACGTCAGAAAGACTGAAAAGTTCCAGTTATATGTCCCGATTTTGGAGGAATTATGTGACGGTAAAACATACTTTGGAAATTGCGACCTAGTGTTATGCATAGATTTACTGAACACTAATTATAATGAACTGTCTGGTTCTAATCTTCATTTCCTCCACTTGCCACTACAGTGTTGCAGAGAGGGCTGAAGAACAATTTTGCTGACGCGCAAGTTTGTGTTGTCGACTGTCCAGACCTCACTCAAGATCCGTTTAAGTTTCCCGTCAAGGGTAACACATTGCAACTTCTTGGAACACTGTATCGTTTTGCATTTTCTTCATTTTTATGCAGTTATACCACAGAGAGGTTGAGATGGTAACAAAGTATCTCTTTTACCTATCGACAGGGTTGTGTGGAAAACCTCGCATTACAGATGTGGGGGGAGTGCCCTATTTGGTCCCCCTGGTCAAAGTGGACAAGGTACAGGGAATGAAAGCCATAACGATAAACTAATGTGAGATGAATGCTATAACAATTGGTCCAATATAAATTCTAATTTCTCTCAAGGAGTACAACATGAACACTGTGTCAAAGGAATTGGAGCTACCTGGAGCATTCATTCTTGGTGCAGGAGCTGTATCCTCCAAAAATGTTGGAATGAATGCAGAGGTTTGTTAACTGTCAGAATTATCTTCCAATTGTCTTGATACATTTATGGAGTATTTTGTCAGACTTATTATGATTACATGAATAGAAACACTACCTAAAGTTGTCAATTTTGATTACAAACTTTGGGAGGATAGGATACATTATGGCAGAGTGGTTAAGTTAAATGCGCAAGACACATTTCAGTTGATTGCATTCAGTTTCGCAACTGACTAGGTATCCCCTTTAAATAATAATTAGTAAATTATAATTAATAATTTCCCATTTAAATAATAATTAGACACAACTAAGTTTAATATAGTTTGTTTTATTGGTCAATATGTTGAGTCTTATCTCATTTTGATTATCATCACCCCAGATGATGCCTCTGGTGCTCACTGAAGCTGAGGGAAGGCCTGCAGTGAATAGCAGCTGGTTTTCCTCCATCAATCCAGATAATAACCAGTGTCTTTTGGAGAAATACAGCGATAAGTTCTCAGACTGTGACTTTGGACTGCTGGCGAACTTGTATGCATGTGAGGGAAAGCCTGGAAAGGTAAGAAATGGATGGTTTGGCTCGTAAGAGAATGGTGCGTGTGATATTTGGAATTATAACTAGTATTACTATGATGCTCGTAACAAGTTATGAGATTTTAGGGCTGAGTGTCATTTCAATTGTGCTTAATCATTGTGTATTACTCATTATTTTGTCTTCCTGGTGAATAATACCCTCATCTGGTTATGCATTTACATAAACAAAGTGCATTTTAGGTTCATGATTTAAATAATGTTTACACAGATTATGACCTCCCTGTCTGTGTTTGCTCCAAAGGTTTACTTTAGGTCTACAAATATTAACAGAAGAAAAGTGACTATGAACTGGTTGTGTAATCAGTGCTGAAAATGTAGTTTTTCCTTCTTATCACTGTCAGGTCATAGAGGTGAGAGCCAAAAGGAGAATAGGAGAAGAGAGCCTTGTGGGTGCTCTGAGGAAGACCATGGAGGAGCACTACCCTGATAAAAGCCTGGCTCTGGGGGGCACCTTCCTCATCCAGAAAGGGAAGGCCAAGATCCATATCATGGTAAAAACATAAAACATGCAGATATTTGTGTTGACAGGATGCTGTGACATGGTATTGTGGTTTCAAGGCTCAATGCATGCTTATTGCTTAAAGGGGCAATCTGCAGTTGAAACAACAACAAAGCCAGACTCCATGCCACTGTTTTGGTTAAAAGCTGAGGGCAGGGCCTGGAATGTAACCACTCTCAATTCTTAGACAGAGCTTTGGATGCAAGAACTGACCATCTATGATATCAAAACTAGTTATGTTTCGCTATATTGGATCACTCCAATATAATGGTATCACTCCGCGGTGGAGGGATACATCTGAGGTGAGGATTTACTCCCGTGTACACCTGTGTCATGGCTGGGGTCAGCCCCTATATATAGACCCCATGGCCGCGACACACATTCTCTTTAATTTTCTCGGAGGACGTCCGTATGGTTTGAGGTACAAACTTTCTGAAGTTCGCTTGGTAAGTCACTGGTAAGTAATATCTTGCGTGGAAGTATACTCACTGGCTGTTTGCAGCTGGCTCTTGAGTGCTCCACTCGCTGCGTGAGGTTGATCTGTATCTTCCGCCCGTGGTTTGTCGTGCTTGTGTTTCGTTAGCGTTACACTACGACTCTGTGTGCACATATTAATATATTGGTGGCTGCCACAAACTGTATTTACCTTACACAACTTGCCGACTGGCTTCTCTTGTGTGTGTTGTGAATTTCTTTAACATGCTGTCCAGCGCGGGTTCTCTGCTACTTACCCTACACGGGTTCTCTGCTAATTCCCCTACAGGGTTCTCTTGTTCTTTCTGCAGAATGTAAGAGTATGGTGGTGGGCTGTCACTACGTTGACACATTAACTTTGGAGTTCCTTAACGGAGTTACTCCATCATATGGTGCTGTTTTTTGTTTTCTGCTTGGATATTAAACCTGCTAGGTAAAATTGCAGTTGACAAAAAACACAAATCAAATCCATTACCTGGTTGCTGTTTTTTGTCTGCCTGTTTTTCCCACAGGGGTCTGCCCCTGTGTTTGCAGAGGTACTGGGTAATGTATCCCTCACCGGGTTCCTATTCCTCCAAGCAGGTCACGACATAATTCTCCCAGGGAGTCGGACCCCTGCTCTGTGGCCT